>NW_026610998.1:0-138051 GCF_029499605.1 Hyla sarda
GAGGAGAGAGCTCAGTGTGAGGAGGAGAGGGGAGGAGAGAGCTCAGTGTGAGGAGGAGAGGAGAGGAGAGAGCTCAGTGTGAGGAGAAGAGAGGGGAGGAGAGAGCTCAGTGTGAGGAGGAGAGGAGAGAGCTCAGTGTGAGGAGGAGAGGAGAGAGCTCAGTGTGAGGAGGAGAGGGGAGGAGAGAGCTCAGTGTGAGGAGGAGAGGGGAGGAGAGAGCTCAGTGTGAGGAGGAGAGGGGAGGAGAGAGCTCAGTGTGAGGAGGAGAGGGGAGGAGAGAGCTCAGTGTGAGGAGGAGAGGAGAGGAGAGAGCTCAGTGTGAGGAGAAGAGAGGGGAGGAGAGAGCTCAGTGTGAGGAGGAGAGGAGAGAGCTCAGTGTGAGGAGGAGAGGAGAGAGCTCAGTGTGAGGAGGAGAGGGGAGGAGAGAGCTCAGTGTGAGGAGGAGAGGGGAGGAGAGAGCTCAGTGTGAGGAGGAGAGGGGAGGAGAGAGCTCAGTGTGAGGAGGAGAGGGGAGGAGAGAGCTCAGTGTGAGGAGGAGAGGGGAGGAGAGAGCTCAGTGTGAGGAGGAGAGGGGAGGAGAGAGCTCAGTGTGAGGAGGAGAGGGGAGGAGAGAGCTCAGTGTGAGGAGGAGAGGGGAGGAGAGAGCTCAGTGTGAGGAGGAGAGGGGAGGAGAGAGCTCAGTGTGAGGAGGAGAGGGGAGGAGAGAGCTCAGTGTGAGGAGGAGAGGGGAGGAGAGAGCTCAGTGTGAGGAGGAGAGGGGAGGAGAGAGCTCAGTGTGAGGAGAAGAGAGGGGAGGAGAGAGCTCAGTGTGAGGAGAAGAGAGGGGAGGAGAAGAGAGCAAAATGTGAGGAGAAGAGAGGGGAGGAGAGAGCTCAGTGTGAGGAGAAGAGAGGGGAGGAGAGAGCTCAGTGTGAGGAGAAGAGAGGGGAGGAGAGAGCTCAGTGTGAGGAGGAGAGGGGAGGAGAGAGATCAGTGGGAGGAGGAGAGGGGAGGAGAGAGCTCAGTGTGAGGAGGAGAGGGGAGGAGAGAGCTCAGTGTGAGGAGGAGAGGGGAGGAGAGAGCTCAGTGTGAGGAGGAGAGGGGAGGAGAGAGCTCAGTGTGAGGAGGAGAGGGGAGGAGAGAGCTCAGTGTGAGGAGGAGAGGGGAGAGCTCAGTGTGAGGAGGAGAGGGGAGGAGAGAGCTCAGTGTGAGGAGGAGAGGGGAGGAGAGAGCTCAGTGTGAGGAGAAGAGAGGGGAGGAGAGAGCTCAGTGTGAGGAGGAGAGGGGAGGAGAGAGCTCAGTGTGAGGAGGAGAGGGGAGGAGAGAGCTCAGTGTGAGGAGGAGAGGGGAGGAGAGAGCTCAGTGTGAGGAGGAGAGGGGAGGAGAGAGCTCAGTGTGAGGAGGAGAGGGGAGGAGAGAGCTCAGTGTGAGGAGGAGAGGGGAGGAGAGAGCTCAGTGTGAGGAGGAGAGGGGAGGAGAGAGCTCAGTGTGAGGAGGAGAGGGGAGGAGAGAGCTCAGTGTGAGGAGGAGAGGGGAGGAGAGAGCTCAGTGTGAGGAGGAGAGGGGAGGAGAGAGCTCAGTGTGAGGAGAAGAGAGGGGAGGAGAGAGCTCAGTGTGAGGAGAAGAGAGGGGAGGAGAAGAGAGCAAAATGTGAGGAGAAGAGAGGGGAGGAGAGAGCTCAGTGTGAGGAGGAGAGGGGAGGAGAGAGCTCAGTGTGAGGAGGAGAGGGGAGGAGAGAGCTCAGTGTGAGGAGGAGAGGGGAGGAGAGAGCTCAGTGTGAGGAGGAGAGGGGAGGAGAAGAGAGCAAAATGTGAGGAGAAGAGAGGGGAGGAGAGAGCTCAGTGTGAGGAGGAGAGGGGAGGAGAGAGCTCAGTGTGAGGAGGAGAGGGGAGGAGAGAGCTCAGTGTGAGGAGGAGAGGGGAGAGCTCAGTGTGAGGAGGAGAGGGGAGGAGAGAGCTCAGTGTGAGGAGGAGAGGGGAGAGCTCAGTGTGAGGAGGAGAGGGGAGGAGAGAGCTCAGTGTGAGTAGGGAGCGCACCTGACCAGTCTGTGTATTTCTCTCTGGTCAGGAAAGAGATACAGTCCTAGACCAATAGCAGCACACGAGGGGTTATTTATGTTCCCAGCCTCTGTGGTGGCTGCTGATATTTCCTTGTGCTCTTCTCCGTGTCTGTACACATGTATTTGGTGTAGCAGTGGCTTTCTGTCCTGTTAGATTTTATAGCAGCACACGAGGGGTTATTTATGTTCCCAGCCTCTTTGGTGGCTGCTGATATTTATTTTTACTCTTGTTGGTGTCTGTACACATGTATTTGGTGTAGCAGTGGCTTTCTGCCTGTTAGATTTTATAGCAGCACACGAGGGGTTATTTATGTTCCCAGCCTCTGCAGTGGCTGCTGATATTTATTTTCACTCTTGTTGGTGTCTGTACACATGTATTTGGTGTAGCAGTGGCTTTCTGTCCTGTTAGATTTTATAGCAGCACACGAGGGGTTATTTATGTTCCCAGCCTCTGTGGTGGCTGCTGATATTTATTTTCACTCTTGTCGGTGTCTGTACACATGTATTTGGTGTAGCAGTGGCTTTCTGTCCTGTTAGATTTTATAGCAGCACACGAGGGGTTATTTATGTTCCCAGCCTCTGTGGTGGCTGCTGATATTTCCTTGTGCACTTCTCCATGTCTGTACACATGTATTTGGTGTAGCAGTGGCTTTCTGTCCTGTTAGATTTTATAGCAGCACACGAGGGGTTATTTATGTTCCAAGCATCTGTGGTGGCTGCTGATATTTATTTTCACTCTTGTCGGTGTCTGTACACATGTATTTGGTGTAGCAGTGGCTTTCTGTCCTGTTAGATTTTATAGCAGCACACAAGGGGTTATTTCTATGTTCCCAGCCTCTGCGGTGGCTGCTGATATTTATTTTCACTCTTGTCGGTGTCTGTACACATGTATTTGGTGTAGCCGTGGCTTCCTGTCCTGTTAGATTTTATAGCAGCACACGAGGGGTTATTTATGTTCCCAGCCTCTGTGGTGGCTGCTGATATTTGTTACGCCGAGCGCTCCGGGTCCCCACTCCTCCCTGGAGCGCTCGCAGCGTTTACCTGCTCGCAGCGTCCCGGTCAGACCCGCTGTCCGGGAGTGCTGCACTAGTGTCTCTGGTGGGGATGCGACCCGCGATGCGGGACGCGCCCGCTCTCGGTTCGCATCCCAGCCTGCTTACCCAACCTGTTCCCTGTTTGTCCAGTCCCGGCGCTTGCGGCCCCGCTCCCTAGGGCGTGCACGCGCTGGCTCTCTGCGATTTAAAGGACCAGTGCGCCGCTGATTGGCACCTGGCCCAATTAGTAACTTCACGTGTGCCTTAGCCTATATTATCTCACTTTTCCTTCCCAGTATTGCCGGATCTTGTTGCCATTGTGCCAGTGAAAGCGTTTCCTTGTATGTCCCAAGCCAGTGTTCCAGACCTCCTGCCGTTGCCCCTGACTACGATCCTTGCTGCCTGCCCTGACCTTCTGCTACGTCCGACCTTGCTCTTGCCTAATCCCTTGTACCGCGCCTATCTCAGCAGTCAGTCGGGGTTGAGTCGCTATCGGGTGGAACGACCTGGGGGTTACCTGCCGCAGCAAGTCCATCCCGCTTTGCGGCGGGCTCTGGTGAATACCAGTAACCCCGTAGACTCCGTTCCCCTGGTACGGCCCACGTCATCACCCCACTGACACAGAGGATCCACCACCAGTATCCTCACAGTACCCGGATCCTGACATTAGATCTGGCCATGGATCCCGCTGAGGTCCCGCTGCCAGTTGTCGCTGACCTTACCACGGTGGTCGCCCAACAGTCTCAACAGATAGCGCAACAAGGACATCAGCTGTCTCAACTGACTGTTATGCTGCAACATCTTTTACCACAGCTTCAGCAACCATCTCCTCCGCCAGCTCCTGCACTTCCTCCGCAGCGAGTGGCCGCTTCCAGCCTCCGCTTGTCCCTGCCGGACAAATTTGATGGGGACTCTAAACAATGCCGTGGTTTTCTCTCGCAATGTTCCCTGCATTTGGAGATGATGTCGGATGAATTTCCCACAGAACGGTCAAAGGTGGCTTTCGTGGTTAGTCTCCTGTCTGGGAAGGCCTTGTCATGGGCCACACCGCTCTGGGACCGCAATGATCCTGTCACTGCCACTGTTCAGTCCTTCTTCGCTGAGGTTCGTAGTGTCTTCGAGGAACCAGCCCGAGCCTCTTCTGCCGAAGCTGCCTTGTTGAACCTTGTCCAAGGAAATTCTTCTGTGGGTGAATACGCCATCCAATTTCGTACCCTCGACTCTGAATTATCTTGGAACAATGAGGCCCTCTGCGCGACCTTCAAAAAAGGCCTATCCAGTAACATCAAGGATGTGCTGGCCGCACGAGAAATTCCTGCCAACCTGCATGAACTTATCCATTTGGCCACCCGCATTGACATGCGTTTTTCCGAAAGACGCCAGGAGCTCCATCAGGATATGGACTTTGTTCGCACCAGGCGATTTCTCTCCCCGGCTCCTCTCTTCTCAAGTCCACTGCAATCTGTTCCTGTGCCTTCTGCCGTAGAGGCTATGCAAGTAGACCGGTCTCGCCTGACCTTACAAGAGAGGACACGCCGCCGCAATGAGAATCTATTCCTGTACTGTGCCAGTACCGAACACTTCCTGAAGGATTGTCCTATCCGTCCTCCGCGTCAGGAAAGACTCACTCCGATTCCGCGGAGACAGCTCTAGGTGTGAACTCTGCTTCTCCACGTCTTACTGTGCCTGTGCGGATTTCTTCTTCTGCTAACTCCTCCTTCTCAGCTGTGGCCTTCTTGGATTCAGGCTCTGCAGGAAATTTTATTTTGGCCTCTTTCGTTAACAGGTTCAACATCCCAGTGACCAGTCTCGCCAGACCTCTCTACATCGCTTTAGTTAATGGAGATCAAGAGCTGGGGTTCTTCTTGCCACAAAAAATGCCTCACGTCTGTTCCCAGCCCCGTCAGTCAATCCCCTGTGGCTCCTCCTATACCAGGTCTCCCCAAGGCCTATCAGGACTATGCCGATGTTTTTTGCAAAAAACAAGCAGAGACTTTGCCTCCTCACAGGCCTTATGACTGCCCTATTGATCTCCTTCTTGGTACTACTCCACCCCGGGGCAGGATCTATCCTCTGTCTGCTCCTGAGACTCAAGCCATGTCGGACGACATCCAAGAAAATTTAAAGAGGGGATTCATCCGCAAGTCTTCATCCCCTGCCGGAGCGGGGTTCTTCTTTGTCTCTAAAAAAGACGGTTCCTTACGGCCGTGCATTGATTACCGCGGTTTAAATAAAATCACTATCAAAAACCGCTATCCCCTGCCTCTTATCTCTGAACTCTTTGACCGCCTTCGTGGCGCTAACATCTTCACCAAATTGGACTTAAGAGGTGCATATAATCTCATCCGCATCAGGAAAGGGGATGAGTGGAAAACCGCATTTAATACCAGAGACGGACATTTTGAATATCTGGTTATGCCCTTTGGGCTCTGCAACGCCCCCGCTGTCTTCCAGGACTTCGTGAATGAAATATTTCGTGATTTGTTATATACCTGTGGTGTGGTTTACCTGGACGACATTTTGATTTTTTCTTCTAGCCTCGAAGAACACCGCCGCCATGTCCGCCTAGTGCGCCAGAGACTCAATTGTATGCCAAGATGGAGAAATGTCTCTTTGAATGCCAATCTCTTCCCTTTCTAGGTTATCGAGTCTCTGGCCAGGGACTCCAAATGGACCCAGACAAACTGTCAGCCGTTTTAGATTGGTCACGCCCCTCTGGACTCCGAGCTATCCAACGATTCTTGGGGTTTGCCAATTACTATCGACAGTTTATTCCGCATTTTTCCACCATTGTGGCTCCGATTGTGGCCCTAACCAAGAAGAATGCCAACCCTAAGTCCTGGCCTCCCCAAGCGGATGTGGCATTCAATCGCTTCAAAACTGCCTTTGCTTCTGCTCCCGTACTCTCCAGACCTGATCCATCAAAACCCTTCTTGCTGGAGGTGGACGCCTCCTCGGTTGGAGCCGGAGCTGTACTCCTACAAAAAAACTCTACTGGACATAACATTACTATTATGCCGAGCGCTCCGGGTCCCTGCTCCTCCCCAGGGCGCTCGCGGCGTTCCTCTCTCTGCAGCGCCCTGGTCAGACCCGCTGACCGGGAGCGCTGCACTGACTCTGCCGGCGGGGATGCGATTCGCATAGCGGGACACGCCCGCTCGCGAATCGCATCCCAAGTCACTCACCTGTCACGTCCTGGTGCGCGCGGCTCCGCTCTCTAAGATTTAAAGGGCCAGTGCACCAATGATTGGTGCCTGGCCCAATCAGTGTAATTAGCTTCTACCTGCTCCCTGTGTATATTACCTCACTTCCCCTTCACTCCCTTGCCAGATCTTGTTGCCTTTGTGCCAGAGAAAGCGTTACAGTGTTTGCCTTACCAGTGTACCTGACCTCTTGCTGTTGCTATTGACTACGAACCTTGCCGCCTGCCCCAACCTTCTGCTACGTCCGACCTTGCTCTTGTCTCTTCCCTTGTACCGCGCCTATCTCAGCAGTCAGAGAGGTTGAGCCGTTGCCGGTGGATACGACCTGGTTGCTACCGCCGCTGCAAGACCATCCCGCTTTGCGGCGGGCTCTGGTGAAAACCAGTAGCAACTTAGAACCGGTCCACCGACACGGTCCACGCCAATCCCTCTCTGACACAGAGGATCCACCTCCAGCCTGCCGAATCCTGATAATTACTTGTGGTTTCTTTTCTAAGACCTTCTCTCTGGCGGAGAAAAATTACTCCATTGGTGATCGTGAACTTCTGGCCATTAAACTAGCCCTCGAAGAATGGAGGCACCTGCTGGAGGGTTCCAAATACCCGATTGTCATCTACATGGATCACAAGAATCTCTCGTATCTCCAGTCTGCCCAACGGCTGAACCCACGCCAGGCTAGGTGGTCGTTGTTTTTTGCCCGTTTTAACTTCGAGATTCATTTTCGCCCTGCTGACAAAAACATCAGGGCTGACGCCCTTTCTCGTTCTTCTGATGCTTCAGAATCGGAAGCCCCCCTGCAACACATTGTACCTCCTGAGTGTCTGATCTCCTCTGCTCCAGCTTCTATCAGACAAACACCTCCTGAAAAGACTTTCGTCCCTCCACACCAGCGCCTCAAGATCCTCAGGTGGGGACACTGCTCGCACCTCGCCGGCCATGCTGGCGTCAAGAAGTCCATCCAACTCATCTCTCGTTTATATTGGTGGCCTACCCTGGAGGCAGATGTCGCTGATTTCGTTCGAGCCTGTACAGTTTGTGCCCGGGACAAAAACTCCTCGCCAGAAGCCTGCCGGTCTCCTTCATCCTTTGCCTGTTCCTGAGCTACCATGGTCTCAAATTGCCATGGATTTTATTACGGACCTGCCTTTATCCCATGGCAACACAGTCATCTGGGTGGTCGTTGATCGTTTCTCCAAGATGGCACATTTTATTCCACTTCCAGGCCTTCCTTCAGCGCCACAGTTGGCGAAGCAATTTTTTGTGCACATTGTGCACAGCCAACAGCTGTCCGGGCATGCTGGGAGTTGTAGTTTTGCAACAGCTGGAGGCACCCTGGTTGGGAAACACTGCTCTGCAGTGTGCATACAGACTAAGTACAAGGGAGGGACGGCAGCCTGTCTCTCTCTCTCTCCTGTGTCTCTCTGCACTAAAAAGTCAATGCTGAGAACCAGGGGCGGTGGGAGCAATTACACAGAGCAGGGAGTGCAGTGAGATAATACAATGTATAAGATAACGTGTGGTTAGGGGCAGGGGGGAGGTGACTGGCAGTTATATGAGAGGCATGTGCAGGCTTGTAGCTCACAGTGAGCTGAGAGTACTGAACTTCCGGTGGAAGGACCAGAACCCTTTCAGCATTAGTCCTAAAAGTTGTACACTTACTATGAAAAGCATAGGATGCAGCTTGCAGACCAGGCATGGAAGAGTGACCCTTAGTGGCCAAAAGTATAAAATGAAAAAACTGGTATAAATATTAATATTTTTTAATGAAGATATTACAATATCTCTTCATTAATGATTATGAACAACATATTAAAAGTTTTTGTTGATGACAGGTACTCTTTAAAGAAATTCTTGCTTCTAAGACTGTCAGAGGTAAAAAAAAAAAAATTCTCGTAGATTGGGAGAATTGTGGACCTGAGGAGAGGTCGTGGGAACCCGAGGATAACATCCTCGACAAATACCTCATTCACAAGTTCTCGGGTTCCAAAAAGAGGGGGAGACCCAAGGGGGGGTTACTGTTACGCCGAGCCCTCCGGGTCCCCGCTCCTCCCCGGAGCGCTCTCAGCGTTTACCTGCTCGCAGCGTCCGGGTCAGACCCGCTGACCTGGAGCGCTGCGCTAGTGTTTCTGGCGGGGATGCGACCCGCGATGCGGGACGTGCCTGCTCGCGATTCGCATCCCAGCCTGCTTACCCGACCTGTTCCCCGTTTGTCCAGTCCCTAGGGCGCGCGCGTGCGCCGGCTCTCTGCGATTTAAAGGGCCAGTGCGCCGCTGATTGGCGCCTGGCCCAATTAGTAACTTCACCTGTGCCTTAGCCTATTTTACCTCACTTCCCCTTCCCAGTATTGCCGGATCTTGTTGCCATTGTGCCAGTGAAAGCGTTCCTTGTATGTCCCAAGCCAGTGTTCCAGACCTCCTGCCGTTGCCCCTGACTATGATCCTTGCTGCCTGCCCTGACCTTCTGCTACGTCCGACCTTGCTCTTGCCTAATCCCTTGTACCGCGCCTATCTCAGCCGTCAGTCGGGGTTGAGTCGCTATCGGGTGGAACAACCTGGGGGTTACCTGCCGCAGCAAGTCCATCCCGCTTTGCGGCGGGCTCTGGTGAATACCAGTAACCCCTTAGACTCCGTTCCCCTAGTACGGCCCACGTCATCACCCCACTGACACAGAGGATCCACCACCAGTATCCTCACAGTACCCGGATCCTGACAATATTTATTTTCACTCTTCTCCGTGTCTGTACACATGTATTTGGTGTAGCTGTGGCTTCCTGTCCTGTTAGATTTTATAGCAGCACACGAGGGGTTCTTTATGTTCCCAGCCTCTGTGGTGGCTGCTGATATTTCCTTGTGCTCTTCTCCATGTCTGTACACATGTATTTGGTGTAGCCGTGGCTTCCTGTCCTGTTAGATTTTATAGCAGCACACGAGGGGTTATTTATGTTCCCAGCCTCTGCGGTGGCTGCTGATATTTATTTTCACTCTTGTCGGTGTCTGTACACATGTATTTCGTGTAGCAGTGGCTTCCTGTCCTGTTAGCTTTTAGCCCTGATATATATTCTCTTGTTGTTCTGAGTACTTGGACGGTCTTGTTTGTATCCTGTTTTCCTTGTTGGTGTGTGTTCATACCCGTATCTTTGTCTTGGGTCTTTGCCCATGTTTATAGGTGTTTTAGATTTTGAGTTCCTCTAAAGTTAGGTCCTTTCCCACATAGCGCTGTGCCCGTACCTTGAAGCCTATTTGGATGTAGTGTCTTGTATGGTGTTTTGTACTTATTCCTGTGTCCTGTCTAGTGTGGGTTTAGCAGTCTGCTGGAAGGGGGCGTGCTGACCACAGCACGGAGCGACGGCCAACACTCCCTCTCCATGTATTATAGAGGGGGTGTGTCGGCCACGGCTTCCTGCGGGGGTCGGAACGCCTGGTCCTGCTGACTGCCGGGGTACCGATCAGAAGATCGCGGGGGTCTCATCAGTCTGACCGCCGTGAACTATAACTTATCCTATATAATTTGGATAGGAGAAAAGTAATGTTTCACTGCAGAATTCCTTTAACATATCTGCCGTTTATCTTGCTGGTTTCTAGGCTGTTGTCTGTACACTATATACCTACTTCTGGCTCCTGCGCTGTTGCTGTGCTCTGCGCAATGACGAGTGACGTCCCCAATGTGACGTCACCGTCAGTGCGCACAGTGACAACGCAGGACGCCGCTGGAGCCAGAAGTATTGTGGACCCCGGGAACAGGTAATTATAACACCGGGGATGGGGGGAGGCGATGGGATGGCGGCGGTATGTGGGCAGATGATGGGGGGGCGGCTGTATGTGGGCAGAGGATGGGGGGGGCGGCAGCGGTATGTGGGCAGAGGATGGTGGGGCGGTGGTATGTGGGTAGAGGATGGGTGGCGGGGGCGGTATGTAGGAAGAGGAAGGGGGGGCGGCAGCGGTATGTGGGCAGAGGATGGGGGGGGGGGAGGCGATGGGGCAACTGTGGTGGTTAGACCCAGGACCCCAGGACAGGCAGGGAGAGTAGCGGGTGGCGGCGGCGGTCTCTGGCCCGGCAAAAGCCGCTGCAGTTCATCGATTTAAAACGCCCCCTTTTAAATCATTCATCTGCAACGGCTTCTGCCCCGCTGGGGTGGGGGGTGGGTGAAATAGCCGATAACTTATACCAGAATATCGGTATAAGTTATCGGCTATCGGCCTGAAAGGTGACAGCTTATCGGTATCGGTATATGCCCTAAAAAATCGATATCTGTCGATCCCTAGTTAATAGTTCTGTTCTACAAATGTAATTCTGTACATTTGTCTTTTTTTAAATTTTTTTTAAACATATTTTTATTCAGAATTTTCAAAGTTTATAAACATGCATCCAGGGCATACTCTGTGAAATAATGAGTAGTATAGAGGTAGTAACCATATACAACATAATATATAACAATACAGTACTGCCCATTAATTGAGCAACCCGCGTCCCTCCCCCCACCTACAACCCAAGCCATAATCAAAACGCCATCCGGCGAAAACCATTCAGGAGATCATCATAAAACTGTAGGTGAGATCCCCTCGCACCGAATACCCAGAGGCCAATAAGTAACTATAGATTAACATTAAACAGGGACCCGAAGCCTACCCAACGAGCCGGATATGGATCTGGTAAGATACCAGGTCCTATCTGTAAATGGTTGCATCAAGGAAATCAATTCCTTATTCGAATAAAAGACCAGCATGAACGTTTTCCATTTCTTAAAAAACCATTTAGCCGATTTCTCTCTTGTCCTTAGTATTTCAAGGCGATCTAGTTTCAGATACTTCTTTACATGCGCTATAACATCCATAGGCGAAGGCATATGAGCTGTCAACCAATGATTCAAGAGACAACGCTTAGCCACCAGCAGAATTGTGTGGTGCAACATCGTCAGAGAGACCTCACCCAGTGGTATGTGTAGGACTATAAGCGAAGGAGTCAGAGGTAATGCGACTTTCAGTTTCCTATCTAACAGCGTGAAGAGAGCAGTCCAGAAGTCATGAGTCCTAGGGCAGGTAACTAATCCGTGTAATAAGTCAGTATAGGGGGCATTACAGTTAGGGCAGTCAGTCAGCCTGTCAGGTCTGTCAGGTGTCCGGGGCAGGGTGAATCCGTAGGTAGCGTGGTGTAATATTTTAAATTGCGTTTCCCTCCAGCTTTCGTTCATTACCGCCTTGCGCACCTTAGCCCACCCTTCCAAAATTGGCACAGAGGAGTCAGAGATTTCAAGTGTGGTTTCCCAATATTTGGAGAGAGAGGCCGAGGCAATCCCACTCCCCTTCCTGATCAGATGGCGGTACAGTGTAGAAAGAGAGTGAGAAGGAATAGTCGAGGTAACCGAGCATATCCGGGAAAGGTCAGTCAATCTCGGTGTTAGAAAGGACAGAACCTGTCTGTATGACAGATGCTGACCTGGACCAAGACTAAATTGGGCACTTACTTCGGCAAACGAGAGATATCTACGTTCAGTAGGGTGCAGAAGCTGGCCAACAGACTGAAGGCCAGCTGATCTCCAAAGGGCAAATAGACTATTCAACGAACCCTGTGGGAACTCAGGATGGGACCATAGGGGCATGTACTTAGATAGGGAAAAGGGTAGGCGCATAAGGTCCCTGCCTATTTTCCACGTGGCAATTGTGTCCCTTATGAGAGTGCTATTTTTTATGTGGGCCGGTAAGTTCCGGAACTTGGAGTGAAGAATTCCAGCCAAGGACCATGGTGCGACCATGCCAGATTCTAGTGCAATGTTAGAATACGTCGAATCACCTCTAAGCCAATCTATGCGATGCCTATATATACATGCAACATTATAGTGCCTCACATCCGGGAACCCCCCCCCCCCCACCTTTTTCTTTAGGGAGCATCAGCTTCGATAAGGCAATACGGGGTCTCTTCTTGGCCCAAATAAATCTAGTAAATGCCGACTGAAGTGACTGAATGTCTGCCCTCTTGAGGAGGAGTGGAATCATTTGCATGGGATAAAGCATCTTCGAAAAGCTAAGCATCTTCAGTAGATGGCATCTGGCTAGTAAGGAAAGTGGTAGAGATATCCACCTCTGCAACTCTCCCATTATTTTGTGAAACAACGGGGTGAAGTTAAGAGAGTATAGCGAAGAGGGGGACCTCCCCACCAATATCCCCAAGTATTTAAAGGAGGATCTGGTAACTAGGATCGGGAATGGCATTGTTCCAGAGCTGTGAGACAGGGAAATAGGAGAAATGTCCATTAGGACGCTCTTATCTACATTAACTCGAAACCCCGACACCTCCCCAAAATCAGAAAGGATGTCAAAAACCCTTGGTACAGTCCTCACCGGGTCAGATAAGAAAAAGAGAATGTCATCCGCAAATAAAGTATGGGAGATAGTTTGAGTACCTATCTGTATGCCCAGTGATCCCCTCTCCCTCTCAATGTGGAGAGATAACGGTTCTATAGCCAGATCGAAAAGAAGAGGGGACAGGGGACACCCCTGCCTGAAGATATCAGATAAGAAGCCCATGGTGTGGAGACGGGCTCTAGGTGAGGCATAAAGGGAACATAAGTAACCGAGAAAAGGCCCTCCGAACCCCATGGCCGACAACACTTCCCACAGCCACTCCCAGCGAACGCAGTCAAAGGCCTTTTCAGCGTCTATCGATAACAGCGCCGCCTTGGGATGTCTGTGGGGCCATAGAAAGCACAGCTCTAATATGGGATACCAAAGAACGTCCCTTAACAAATCCAACCTGAGCCGGGGATATCAATCTAGGCAAAACCGCTGCCAGTCTGTCAGACAAAATTTTGGAGACTAACTTCAGATCTACATTGATTAAAGAGATTGGTCTATAACTACCAGGTAGTAGAGGATCCTTCCCCAGCTTAGGCAAGACCCTGATGTGTGCCACATTAGAGGACGGTGGGATCGGGTTACCAGAAAGATAAGAATTATACAGGGCCAGCAGGGAGGGAGATACCTCAGGTGCCAAGATCTTGAAGAAATCCCCGGAAAAGCCATCAGGACCCGGGGCTTTATTAATTTTGAGATGTTTAAGGGCCTGAGCTAGCTCCTCCGAGGAGATCTCTGCTCCCAACATCTCCCGTTCCTCTTAGGTCAAGGAGGGGAGAGATGGGTGCGAGAGCCATTGTGTGGTATCAGCCATGGGGGCAACTGGTGCTGTGTAAATGTCTGCAAAATAGCTGGCTAAGATGTCATTAATTATTTTGGGGTCTCTGTGGGTAACTCCCCTAGTATCCTTCAGGGCAGATATGTTACTCACCGGGAGGGCACCCTTAGCAAAGCGTGCCAATAAACGGCCCAGTTTGTTGCCGAACCGAAAGAGAGAAGCCTCAAAATTAGATCTTTTAAGGTTGTCTCGTCGTTCCAACCAGCCATCATAAGATGCCTTAGCGGATATCCAAAGCTTTCTCGTATTCTCAGTTGGCACGGCAACAAAGTCGGTGTAAGCATTTTGAAGAGCAGAACCGAGAGATTTAAGCTGTGAAGCTATTTTACGTTTAAGGGAGGTGGTGTATGCCAGGATTCTCCCGCGCAAAACTGCCTTAGCTGCATCCCAAAACAGTTGGGGACTATTCATATGTGCCGCATTATCCGCCGCGTATTCCTCCCACCAACCTTTCAGGAGTGAATGAAAGTGCTTATCTCTTGCCAAACTGGAAGGGAAGAGCCATTTGAAATCAGATCCGCGAGAGACCAAGTCCTGCAACAATAAGGGAGAGTGGTCAGAGATCACCATGTCAGTCAGTGATATGTCCTCAGTCTTCAGTACAAGAGAGTCCGTCAAGAAGCAGTAATCAATTCTTGACCAAGAGTCATGGGAATGAGAGTAATGGGAATAGTCACGTCCGTCCGGATTCCTAGCTCTCCAGATGTCCGTCAGTCCTAAACTCGAAGTCCACGGATCCAGGAAGCCGTCTGCGCGTCTAGGAACTGGTCCTAAAGCCCTATTGGAACATCTGTCTTCAGTCCCATGCATTACCATGTTAAAGTCACCCATAATCACTCTTTGAGAAGGAGAAAGAAGAGATAGTCGTCCTGTTACGTCTGTCAAGAATTGGTCCTGGCCGTCATTGGGGCCATAAATATTGACTAAGGAGAATTCGTCAGAAGCCGTCTTTATGTGTACAGAGCAAAAACGTCCTTTGTCATCAGAAGCTACATTCAGGATGTCACAGGTAAAGTTCCTATTAAATAGTATTAAGACTCCGGCCTTTCTCACTACAGCCGCTGAACCCTCTACCCTCCCTACCCACCATTTTTTCATGCGAGAGAAATCGGCTAAATCAAGGTGGGTTTCCTGGAGTAATGCAATATCAGGTGAAAATTTTTTAAGATGTCTCAAGACTAGGCTTCTTTTGCAAGGGGATCTCAACCCTTTCACATTCCATGACACCTACCTCATAGAAAGAACGAACGTAGAAATAAACTAATGAAATGAATTGCGGATACCTCTAGATGAAACTAAAGAGGAATTTCCCAAATACTCTTTAGGAACGAATCACAATCTCTCCCCCACTCCGAGCTGGATATCCCTACCTTGGGGACCACCTATCCAATAGCTCTAGGGACTTCCCTTTGCCCCTACCTAAGGATATGCCAAACCTCCAAGGGAGCCCGCCCCCCCCTATGTGACTAGGTAAAAATGTGTGAATATCCGCAAAAACCTTATATATATAGAGCATAATGGCCCCCAGGGGAAGAATACCAAATAAAACAAGTATCCCATTGCCCGAGGGCAAACTGGGAAGCAGCTAATTGGATAGCGAGGCATCTAAGGTGACTCGAGTGGAGGGAACCCTCACCTGTGAAGACCAGGTCTTTTTTTATTTATTTTTTTTCCCCACTTGTTTTCTCCCCTCCCCCCCCCCCCTACCCAAACACTCCTCCTCGCTTCCTCCCCCACAACCGGTACTCTCCAGGCCCCCTCCGCCCAGAAACGGAGAGCAAGAAGAAGTGCAAGAGGATCCCCGCCCTCCCACCCACCCTCCGATACAAAATCCGCTTCCCAGGCCCCCCACCCTTCTCCCTTCTCGAGTCCCCAACTTCACCACCCGGTATAACCGTTAACCCCTGGTCCCCTCCCCGTAAACTGAGAACAGAACTTTCAATATAATAAAATGGACCCCCACCCCCACAAATCACGATGCCAGGTTATGGTATAAGAAAGCAAAAATAAGTCCAGTCCAGGGCCATGACCGGAACATATACCTTGGGCACAACCAGTGAGGCACAGTGCCCCTGATGGAAGCAAGATAAGAGGAAGTCCGAAGGGATCAGCTGGAATCACGGCATGGAATGTCACCAAGTCTACATGAGTCCGGTACAGCAGGAGGGGGAATATTCCACGACTGCTGGGGCACCCTCGTGATTTATGTCAATCAACTAAGTAGTCACAGGTAGCGAACAGGGAGAACATGTAGACAGGGAAAGAGGTACCTGTAGGTGCAGCTTGACTCCAAGCAACATTCAGGATGGGTTCCCGGAGTTCCATCTGTCCCACCTTGCAGAGGTGAACCCTGCTGGGGAGAAGAGGCCACTGTGGGGTCCGGGCGATGATCCAGAGGGGGAGCGATTCCATCCCCCTCCCGCTGCCTCCGCCGATGAGAAGGAGAGCCGCCGATATCATTGCGGAGAAGATCCTCCAGCTGTGCAGAAGCTTCCTCCGGAGAGTCGTAGATCGCAGAACGGCCATCGGGAAAGAAGACTCGCAGAGCGGCCGGATATTGAAGGGTGAATCTGATACCCCGCCGATGCAGGGACGAGAAAAGAGGTGAGTATAATTTGCGTTTGCGGCTAACTTCTGCAGAAAAGTCACCGAATATAAGAAGTTTCACTCCGTCCAGGGTCAGGTCAGTGCGCCTCTTCTTAAACGCCCGTAGAACCGAGGTCTTATCCTGGAAATCCAGATACCTAGTGATGACCTGGCGTGGTCTAAGACGCAGTTGCGGCCCAGGTTGCCGTCCAGCGTCCTGGCCTTCTCGCAGATCCGGGCCCGAACGGTGTGCCCGCTCAACTTTACATGGTCGGGGAAGGCCCAGTAGTTTCGGCAGCACAAATTCACATACATGGATGAGATCAACAGCCGGTACCGATTCAGGTATCTCCACTATTCGCAGGTTATTTCTGCGGGATCGTTTTTCAAGGTCTTCCACCTTGTCCCCTAGATGCTTGCACTCAGCTTCCAGCGAAGAGAGGCGGGTGTGAGAGGCAGTCTCAGCGGTCTCGAATGCCTGTACACGGTCTTCCACCGCCGCCATACGGGCGCCATGTTGTGTCACTGTATTTTGCAGGTCTAAGAGGGTAGTCTGGATTACTGCCACGATCGACTCCTTTACTTTGGGCACAATCTTCTCGGCCACCGCAGCAGCCAGAGTCTCATAATCGATCCCCGCAAGCTCCAGCCGATCATCCCCATTGAGCACACTGGACGTAGAGAGCGAGGGAGAGGGCGCTCTTCTGGATGCAGGGGAGGAGGCCATGCTTGACCTTCCACACCGACTCCCCGAGCGCAGCTAACCTTTATTTTTGGACTGCTTCTTGTCTTTATGATTGCCCATCGGGACCAAGTATCTTTCCATAGACCCCCAGGCAGGCACTGGTGGTCAGCGGTAGAGTTAGGCAGGTGCTATTTGCGGGTATAGAAGGAGAAGGTAGAGGAGCGGGCTCCCTGCACGTCCTCACAGCATGGCGCCGGAACCGGAAGTCCATTTGTCGGTTTTTAAGCTATTGTATGTCTGTTCTGCTTTAGCCTTGTTTCTTAGTCCTTGTTCACACACATGGAGAATCCTGACCTGTTTTCCTCCTCGTTTTGGAGTTTGGTTTTGTGGAGTCTGTTCAGACTCATCAGTTTCTCAGTCTAGTGTTCCGTGTATTATATTTCTGTTTCCTTCTAGGCCAATATCCTGATCACACGATGGAGTGTGCCCACTGGCTAGAAGTCTATCTATAGTTATTATGCTGTCTACTCCTTTTGTGGAGTGGGGTGTCTAGTTTTTCTTTGTATGTGTCCAGAGTTGTTTGCTAGCACATGCACTGATCATACAGTACATGATCACTGATCCAGTGTTTCCTCTGTGGTTTACCATTGGTCTATAGTGTCCTTTGTGCTAACTCACTGATCTGTGTCTTTTGAACTTAATCTGTTTGTTAGTTATCTGAGTTCAGTGTGAACAGTGTTCTATGTTCCTGATCAGTTTGGTGTTTAGCATTCACTTCTTCCGTTTATCCCCTGCATCTCCTGGATTCTGCTGTATACTGGTTCCATTCCTAGTCTTGTTCATTTATTCATATCTGCCGTTTATCTGGATTCCGGTTTATGAACTGTTTGTTAGTACACTGCATCCTGCCCTGTTTGTGAGTTTATATTTTTGCTGGTGTATCTGCTTGTTTGGTAGTTTTCCCGCTCTGTATTTATCCTGTGACCTACTATGGATATTATTTGTTTTACGCCCACTGCACTTTAGCTCAGGTAGGGAATGGCACTGTGGTTGTCGATCCGCCGTTTAGGGCAGAAGGGCAATTAGGCAGGGAGAGTGTTTTTAGGGACAGCTTAGGGCTCACTCTCCCTGTCCCCCCACCCGGTCATGACAGGAGCATTAAAGGGGTACTTCACCCCTAAACATGTTACCCCATATCCAAAGGATAGGGGATAAGATTTTTGCCGTCCCGCCACTTGAGACCCCCACGTTCGCTGCTGCGGCACCCCAGTCATCCTGTAGGGAGTGAATTCCGCTCCTTGTCGGAATGACTGGCAACTTCAGCCACCACGCTCTCTCCATTCATGTCTATGTACTAGCCGTCATGCCCCCTCCCATATACATGAATGGAGGGGGCATGGCATGATGTCATGAGAACGGAAGCTCCAAGCTTCCATGTTCCAGACGATGTTGCTGCTTCTGTCCTGGAGATCACGGAGGTCCCCAGCAGCAGGGATATCCTTTTTGATAGGGGATAAGATGTTTTTTGGCGGAGTACCCTCTTCGGGGAAGAGACCAATACAGCTACAGTAGAAAAAAAGCTGAAAAGAACAGAACATCTTGCTGTGTATTCTGCCCGATACCTTTCTACCTCAAACCCCAACTTACGTTTCGCGTGTACTTCGTCAGGGGGCGTCTGTGGAAGCACATACATGGCAGGATGTTCTGTTATTTTCAGCTTTTTTCTACGGTGAATGTAGCTGTATTGGTCTCTTTATGTTTTCTTACCTATATCCTATGCAGCCTTCTGTCACATCTTATGTGTGGTTATATTAATGTTCATTTTTTAAGGCTTAGTCCTTTTACATTTTCAGAATCAGTACCCTGTAATCCATGTTTATGCCACCTAAACCGTCTCCTCTCTTCTGTACCTGTCATTTCAGTGCCTTTATTTTAATATTCCATGCTGTAGTTTTTAAATGTATGTCTTTTTTTTTGATAAATGTACAATAAAATACCCATTTTACGTAATTGTTTTTTGTGTTGGTGTTGGTGTTGGTGATCCTTTAGGTGACCAATTATGGCATTAATATTGTGGCCATCTTTTGTTGGAGTTATCAATTATTTATTAATTTTTTTTTGCCAAAGATTTTATGGTCAAATGAGCGATGTCATTACAAAATACAATTGGTGACGCAGAAAAAAAAATAAAATAAGAAGCCGCCTCATGTGGGTCTGTAGGGGGGAAATTGACTTATGGCTAAGAAAAATGTCATATTGCCTCCTACGTGTCTGCAGGGAAGATCCTGGCCATCGATGCCTCAATCCTCATACATCAGTTCCACTGTGCAGTGCCGACGATCACCAACCATAAAGGAGATGAGATCAGGTAAGTACATTACATTATTTGTTACCCACACACTGGAATCTCGGGTCTGATTTCCACTGCCTCGTCCTCTTATGGTCACTTACCTCCTGGGCTCATAAATCCTCCACAAACAATGCAGAGACCCTAATGTGAGGTAATCCCTAAAGGGGTACTCCCCTGCCCCATCGTTTGAAACATTTTGTTCCGAACGATTGGAGCGGGCGGTGGGGAGTCATGTGACGTCACACCTCGCCCCCACAATGCAAGTCTATGGAAGGGGGCACCCCCTCCCATGGACTTGCATTGAGGGGGTGTGGTGTGACGTCACGAGCGGCGTGGTCGTGACGTCATGACTCCCCACCGCCCGCTCCAAGCGTTTTAAATGAACGCTGGGTGCTGCACAGAGATTGCAGGGGGTCCCAGCCAATTAGACATCTTATCCCCTATACTTTGGATAGGGGATAAGATGTCTAGGGACGGAATACCA
The DNA here is from genome assembly GCF_029499605.1 of Hyla sarda. Classification (NCBI taxonomy): domain Eukaryota; kingdom Metazoa; phylum Chordata; class Amphibia; order Anura; family Hylidae; genus Hyla; species Hyla sarda. The sequence continues at coordinate 19,566 of NW_026610998.1, forward strand.
CTTTAAAGGGGTACTCCACCCCTTAACATCTTATCCCCTATCCAAAGCTTAGGAGATGACATGTCTAATCGCAGGGGATCCAGCCCCTAGGACCCCCATGATCTCCGGGCCAGCACCACGGACGTACTGAACATGGAAGCTTGGGGCTTCCGTGTTCATAACTTCACACCACGCCCCCTCCATTCAGTCATCAAACCCCCTTTCCATAGATGTTAATGGACGAGGCGTGACAGCTGTTGTCATCCTCATCCGGCACAGAGCGGAGTTTGCTCTGTGCATCGGAATACAGGAGGCCGTGTCAGAGATAGTCGGACCCCCCACGATCAGACATCTTATCCCCTATTCTTTGTATAGAGGATAAGATGTTTAGGGGCAGAGTACCACTTTAAAGTGGTGTTCCCATCTCTGATTCACTCCTCCTTCACTGAGCTTGGCTTAAAGCCAGTGAGGAATGGCTGCTATCAGTCAGCAGGTGACCAGGACGATGTTCTGGGTTAACCCTTTAGATTCCACAATCAAAGTCGATTGCATAATCTAAAAGTGTAAATTATATGTGCCATTTGCTCAGCTGTTCTGATCGGGACCTCCGCAGTGCAATTATGACATCCCGATCACTTAAGATGACTGCCTGAGGGCCCCTTACCTGCCTCTGTGCCTTCAAATAGGCACTCTGAGTATACAGGTAGCCTGTATATGCAGAGCAACAAAAACACTGATTAATACTATCCTATATCGGCCTGTATAAGCAGAGCATCTATAACACTGATTAATACTATCCTATATCAGCCTGTATAAGCAGAGCACTGATAACACTGATTAATACTATCCCATATCATCCTGTATAAGCAGAGCACTGATAACACTGATTAATACTATCCCATATCATCCTGTATAAGCAGAGCACTGATAACACTGATTAATACTATATCAGCCTGTATAAGCAGAGCATCTATAACACTGATTAATACTATCCTATATCAGCCTGTATAAGCAGAGCCCCAATAACACTGATTAATACTATCCTATATCAGCCTGTATAAGCAGAGCACTGATAACACTGATTAATACTATCCTATATCAGCCTGTATAAGCAGAGCATCTATAACACTGATTAATACTATCCTATATCAGCCTGTATAAGCAGAGCATCTATAACACTGATTAATACTATCCTATATCAGCCTGTATAAGCAGAGCATCTATAACACTGACTAATACTATCCTATATCAGCCTGTATAAGCAGAGCTCCAATAACACTGATTAATACTATCCTATATCAGCCTGTATAAGCAGAGCACCGATAACACTGATTAATACTATCCTATATCAGCCTGTATAAGCAGAGCTCCAATAACACTGATTAATACTATATCAGCCTGTATAAGCAGAGCATCTATAACACTGATTAATACTATCCTATATCAGCCTGTATAAGCAGAGCCCCAATAACACTGATTAATACTATCCTATATCAGCCTGTATAAGCAGAGCATCTATAACACTGATTAATACTATCCTATATCAGCCTGTATAAGCAGAGCCCCAATAACACTGATTAATACTATATCATCCTGTATAAGCAGAGCACTGATAACACTGATTAATACTATCCTATATCAGCCTGTATAAGCAGAGCATCTATAACACTGATTAATACTATCCTATATCAGCCTGTATAAGCAGAGCCCCAATAACACTGATTAATACTATCCTATATCAGCCTGTATAAGCAGAGCATCTATAACACTGATTAATACTATCATATATCAGCCTGTATAATCAGAGGATCTATAACACTGATTAATACTATCCTAATTGCATGTTATTAAAAAAAATATGCTTCTTTCTATTTAATTTTCCACTTTGAAGAAATGACCACTAGGGGTGTTTGGCTGTGAACAAAGCAGGCTGGCAGCTCTGAGTGTTTAGGACTCCAGCATGAGTCAGAAATGCTTGCTGACAGGACTGATCGGGAAAAATACAATAGAAAGAAGCATGTTTGTCATTAACATGCTATTGGAAAGTTGTTCAACATTCATTAATCTAAAATATATCAAAAGTTTATTTGATGAGAGGTACCTTTTAATACTATCTTATATCAGCCTGTATAAGCAGAGGATCTATAACACTGATTAATTCTATCCTATATCAGCCTGGATAAGCAGAGCAATAATAACACTGATTAAAGGAGTACTCCGGTGCACACTTTTTTCATGTTATCCCGTCCGGGCTGCAAAATAAAAGAAAACGCACTTTATCTTACCTGCCAACGAGCCTCCGGAGCTTTGGTACAGGTGTGCGGTCCACGGGCTGTATTCTTCTTACTTCCTGTTAGCCCGGCACGTCACACGGAGCTTCAGCCTATCACTGGCCGCAGCGATGTCCCGCCTCGGCCAGTGATAGGCTGAAGCTCCGTGTGACGTACCGGGCTAACCGGAAGTAAGAAGAATACAGCCCGGGGACCGAACACCTGTACCGAAGCTCCGGTGGCTCGTTGGCAGGTAAGAGAGAGTGCGTTTTCTTTTATTTTGCAGCCCGGACGGGATAACATGAAAAAAAGTGTGCACCGGAGTACTCCTTTAATACTATCCTATATCAGCCTGTATAAGCAGAGCACTGATAACACTGATTAATACTATCCTATATCAGCCTATATAGGAAGAGCACTAATAACACTGATTAATACTATACTATATCAGCCTGTATAAGCAGAGGATCTATGACACTGATTAATACTATCCTATATCAGGCTGTATAAGCAGAGCCTCAATAACACTGATTAATACTATATCAGCCTGTATAAGCAGAGCACCTACAACACTGATTAATACTATCCTATATCAGCCTTTATAAGCAGAGCCCCGATAACACTGATTAATACTATACTATATCACCATGTATAAGCAGAGGATCTATAACACTGATTAATACTATCCTATATCAGCCTGTATAAGCAGAGCCCCGATAACACTGATTAATACTATCCTATATCAGCCTGTATAAGCAGAGCAGTGATAACACTGATTAATACTATCCTATATCAGCCATTATAAGCAGAGCCCCGATAACACTGATTAATACTATACTATATCACCATGTATAAGCAGAGGATCTATAACACTGATTAATACTATCCTATATCAGCCTGTATAAGCAGAGCCCCGATAACACTGATTAATACTATCCTATATCAGCCTGTATAAGCAGAGCAGTGATAACACTGATTAATACTATACTATATCAGCCTGTATAATCAGAGCATCTATAACACTGATTAATACTATCCTATATCAGCCTGTATAAGCAGAGCAGTGATAACACTGATTAATACTATCCTATATCAGCCTGTATAATCAGAGCATCTATAACACTGATTAATACTATCCTATATCAGCCTGTATAAGCAGAGCCCCGATAACACTGATTAATACTATCCTATATCAGCCTGTATAAGCAGAGCCCCGATAACACTGATTAATACTATCCTATATCAGCCTGTATAAGCAGAGCACTGATAACACTGATTAATACTATCCTATATCAGCCTGCATAAGCAGAGCCCCAATAACACTGATTAATACTATCCTATATCAGCCTGTATAAGCAGAGCATCTATAACACTGATTATTACAATATCAGCCTGTATAAGCAGAGTGATAACACTGATTAATACTATCATATATCAGCCTGTATAAGCAGAGCATCTATAACACTGATTAATACTATCCTATATCAGCCTGTATAAGCAGAGCATCTATAACACTGATTAATACTATCCTATATCAGCCTGTATAAGCAGAGCAGTGATAACACTGATTAATACTATCCTATATCAGCCTTTATAAGCAGAGCCCCGATAACACTGATTAATACTATACTATATCACCATGTATAAGCAGAGGATCTATAACACTGATTAATACTATCCTATATCAGCCTGTATAAGCAGAGCACTGATAACACTGATTAATACTATCCTATATCAGCCTGTATAAGCAGAGCATCTATAACACTGATTAATACTATCCTATATCAGCCTGTATAAGCAGAGCATCTATAACACTGATTAATACTATATCAGCCTGTATAACCAGAGCATCTATAACACTAATTAATACTATATCAGATTATAGAACAACATAAATTATAAATGTGCTCAGTGTGTGCTAAAATATGACCTTTAATGATTAATTCTAAAAGTCACCAAAATTATAATGTGCCTGTGCACCCCAAAAATTCGAACTAATGATACAAATTGCGGTATAGATGCTAGTCCATTAGATAGTTGGGTAGTATTGTACCCCAACTATCACAGGTACTAGTCTTTACAATTGTCAGCATCGGCCCATTGCCCCAGAAGGGACAAATTATGGGTCAATATGCAAATGATTACAACCACCAACGCGTTTCTGCCTCACTGTATAGCCAGGCGTCATCAGGGGTTTATTCACATTTAGGATAGTTTATACCATAAATAGGTAAACAGCCCTTCATGGGCATAAGTTTAAAATAATTAATTAGCTACGACCTGTTAAGAAAAACATGGCAACACTTCATAGGTAGTAATCATGTATTTTGGCATAAGGGAATTTAATTCCCACACCAGTAGAGGAAAGATATGCACAAATAACAAATACTAATGTGTTGTAGCCAGTTCTCTATTTTTCAGGAGTGCCGTCATTGGACCTGCAAAGACAAAAGCGGGACAGGCACAAGCCCGTTCAGTGCTCGCCCTGTGGATAAAGAAATAGGAAATGTGTATACATTCCTCTATTGTTACTCACGGTTCTGTAGCATGGACAGCGGGCGATGCACCGACCTGCATGTAGTGCAGGGAGCCGCTAACTACGGCTCTTACTGCCTAGTGTGGCGAGGTTCCGGCGTCTGACGGAGCTTCCGGTCATGAGCGGAAGTATATGTGCGTAGCTCCACCCACTCTTGCGACACCATCACGGAGGTGGGGGCGTGTCAGCAGCTACGCTACATATTCCTATTTCCTGCCGCTCATTGATTATAACCGGGGCTGGATTTCGTAAGCGGATCATATAGGCAGGTAGACTATGTTTACACCACAATGATAGTTTATAGACCCCCAAGTTAGAGTGTTTTGTGGTCAGCACGCCCGAAATGGGACCAGAAGCAGGGGACTAAACCACCTCAAAAGGAAAAGTATAGTGTCCAATGTATTAAACAATATGTCATGTAGTATTTCAATACAATTGGTGTGTATTTTGCTCCTATAGGGCATCTATAGCATAAAGCTGATATGGGGTGTATAATGGGTTATACCCTATCAGGGGAGGTGGAAGGATTAGTCAGGGGCCTAATGAGCCTATTCTGGCCCTATAACACCCTAAGGTACATATGCCCTATGCCTAGGCGGGGTGGCTGCCCTAAAAAGGTGGTCCCGCGCAGGAACCTCCTATTGATTGGCTATTATGCCCTAGACAGGAGATGGCTTCTAACTCCTATAGGACTTACTAAAGTCCTTCCTTCACTACCTAATTGCCACTCCAACACCCCAATCAAACTAGCACTATAGAAAACAACCAAAATTTAGTTGTTCATTGAGCCCTTTGGGTTCCACCGTGTCCAAACGATGGATCCAGCGGCACTCACGCTGGAGCCGTATTTTGTCATTATCACCCTCTCTCTGAGAAGGTGTTAATATGTCCACACCCACAAATTTTAAACATGTAAGGTCACCATTGTTGGTGGGGGCATCGCTAACTGGCCGTAGATGACAGTCATCTACGGCCAGTTAGCGATGCCCCCACTAACTGGTTGGGGAGATTGAGTAAAGTTGAAGGATGTTATAGGTGTGGGCACTGTCGTGCCTGTCAATATGTCGAAAAAACGAAGTCCTTGTCATCTGGACAAACAGTGCCCATACCTATAAAACATCATATAAACTGTTCAACCAAAGCTATCATTTATGTAGCCCACTGTACATGCCCTCTCTTATATGTGGGAAAAACACTGAGGGAGTTCAGAAGGAGAGTATTGGAACATGTAGGGGATGTTAGAAATAAAAGGGAGACATCTATCACCACCCACATCGTTTGGACACGGTGGCACCCAAAGGGCTCAATGAACAACTACATTTTGGTTGTTTTCTATAGTGCTAGTTTGATTGGGGTGTTGGAGTGGCAATTAGGTAGTGAGGGAAGGACTTTATTAAGTCCTATAGGAGTTAGAAGCCATCTCCTGTCTAGGGCATAATAGCCAATCAATAGGAGGTTCCTGCGCGGGACCACCTTTTTAGGGCGGCCACCCCGCCTAGGCATAGGGCATATGTACCCTAGGGTGTTATAGGGCCAGAATAGGCTCATTAGGCCCCTGACTAATCCTTCCACCTCCCCTGATAGGGTATAACCCATTATACACCCCATACCAGCTTTACGCTATAGATGCCCTATAGGAGCAAAATACACACCAATTGTATTGAAATACTACATGACATATTGTTTAATACATTGGACACTATACTTTTCCTTTTGAGGTGGTTTAGTCCCCTGCTTCTGGTCCCATTTCGGGCGTGCTGACCACAAAACACTCTAACTTGGGGGTCTATAAACTATCATTGTGGTGTAAACATAGTCTACCTGCCTATATGATCCGCTTAGGAAATCCAGCCCCGGTTATAATCAATGAGCGGCAGCAGATAGGAATATGTAGCGTAGCTGCTGACACGCCCCCACCTCCGTGATGGTGTCGCAAGAGTGGGTGGAGCTACGCACATATACTTCCGCTCATGACCGGAAGCTCCGTCAGACGCCGGAACCTCGCCACACTAGGCAGTAAGAGCCATAGTTAGCGGCTCCCTGCACTACATGCAGGTCGCTGCATCACCCGCTGTCCATGCTACAGAACCGTGAGTAACAATAGAGGAATGTATACACATTTCCTATTTCTTTATCCACAGGGCGAGCACTGAACGGGCTTGTGCCTGTCCCGCTTTTGTCTTTGCAGGTCCAATGACGGCACTCCTGAAAAATAGAGAACTGGCTACAACACATTAGTATTTGTTATTTGTGCATATCTTTCCTCTACTGGTGTGGGAATTAAATTCCCTTATGCCAAAATACATGATTACTACCTATGAAGTGTTGCCATGTTTTTCTTAACAGGTCGTAGCTAATTAATTATTTTAAACTTATGCCCAAGAAGGGCTGTTTACCTATTTGTGGTATAAACTATCCTAAATGTGAATAACCCCCCTGATGACGCCTGGCTATACAGTGAGGCAGAAACGCGTTGGTGGTTGTAATCATTTGCATACTGACCCGTAATATGTCCCTGCTGGGGCAATGGGCCGGTGCTGACAATTGTAAAGACTAGTACCTGTGATAGTTGGGGTACAATACTACCCGACTATCTAATGGACTAGCATCTATACCGCAATTTGTATCATTAGTTAGAATTTTTTGGGGTGCACAGGCACATTATAATTTTGGTGACTTTTAGACTTAATCATTAAAGGTTATATTTTAGCACACACTGAGCACATTTATAATTTATGTTGTTCTATAATTTGATTTCTCAATGCTGGGTGATTTTGACTGCTTAGCAGGGGTCCATACAGAACCCATCATCTAATGCTGTAAAATTCCAATTAATACTATATCAGCCTGTATAAGCAGAGCACCGATAACACTGATTAATACAATATCAGCCTGTATAAGCAGAGCATCTATAACACTGATTAATACTATCCTATATCAGCCTGTATAAGCAGAGCACTGATAACACTGATTAATACTATATCAGCCTGTATAAACAGAGCCCCGATAACACTGATTAATACTATATCAGCCTGTATAAGCAGAGCACTGATAACACTGATTAATACTATCCTATATCAGCCTGTATAAGCAGAGCATCTATAACACTGACTAATACTATCCTATATCAGCATGTATAAGCAGAGCATCTATAACACTGATTAATACTATCCTATATCAGCCTGTATAAGCAGAGCAATGATAACACTGATTAATACTATATCAGCCTGTATAAGCAGAGCATCTATAACACTGATTAATACTATCCTATATCAGCCTGTATAAGCAGAGCATCTATAACACTGATTAATACTATCCTATATCAGCCTGTATAAGCAGAGCAATGATAACACTGATTAATACTATCCTATATCAGCCTGTATAAGCAGAGCATCTATAACACTGATTAATACTATCCTATTTCAGCCTGTATAAGCAGAGCCCCGATAACACTGATTAATACTATATCAGCCTGTATAAGCAGAGCACCTATAACACTGATTAATACTATCCTATATCAGCCTGTATAAGCAGATCCCCGATAACACTGATTAATACTATCCTATATCAGCCTGTATAAGCAGAGCACCGATAACACTGATTAATACTATCCTATATCAGCCTGTATAAGCAGAGCATCTATAACACTGATTAATACTATCCTATATTAGCCTGTCTAAGCAGAGCATCTATAACACTGATTAATACTATCCTATATCAGCCTGTATAAGCAGAGCATCTATAACACTGATTAATACTATCCTATATCAGCCTGTATAAGCAGAGCATCTATAACACTGATTAATACTATCTTATATCAGCCTGTATAAGCAGAGCCCCGATAACACTGATTAATACTATCCTATATCAGCCTGTATAAGCAGAGCACCGATAACACTGATTAATACTATACTATATCAGCCTGTATAAGCAGATCCCCGATAACACTGATTAATACTATCCTATATCAGCCTGTATAACCAGAGCACTGATAACACTGATTAATACTATCCTATATCAGCCTGTATAAGCAAAGCATCTATAACACTGATTAATACTATCCTATATCAGCCTGTATAAGCAAAGCATCTATAACACTGATTAATACTATCATATATCATCCTGTATAAGCAGAGCACCGATAACACTGATTAATACTATCCTATATCAGCCTGTATAATCAGAGCACCGATAACACTGATTAATACTATCCTATATCAGCCTGTATAAGCAGAGCACCTATAACACTGATTAATACTATCCTATATCAGCCTGTATAAGTAGAGCACTGATGACACTGATTAATACTATATCAGCCTGTATAAGCAGAGCACTGATAACACTGATTAATACTATATCAGCCTGTATAAGCAGAGCCCCAATAACACTGATTAATACTATCCTATATCAGCCTGTATAAGCAGAGCACTGATAACACTGATTAATACTATCCTATATCAGCCTGTATAAGCAGAGCATCTATAACACTGATTAATACTATCCTATATCAGCCTGTGTAAGTAGAGCACTGATAACACTGATTAATACTATCCTATATCATTCTGTATAAGCAGAGCACTGATAACACTGATTAATACTATCCTATATCAGCCTGTATAAGCAGATCCCCGATAACACTGATTAATACTATCCTATATCAGCCTGTATAACCAGAGCACTGATAACACTGATTAATACTATCCTATATCAGCCTGTATAAGCAGAGCATCTATAACACTGATTAATACTATCCCATATCAGCCTGTATAAGCAAAGCATCTATTACACTGATTAATACTATCATATATCATCCTGTATAAGCAGAGCACCGATAACACTGATTAATACTATCCTATATCAGCCTGTATAATCAGAGCACCGATAACACTCATTAATACTATCCTATATCAGCCTGTATAAGCAGAGCACCTATAACACTGATTAATACTATCCTATATCAGCCTGTATAAGCAGAGCCCCCATAACACTGATTAATACTATATCATCCTGTATAAGCAGAGCACTGATAACACTGATTAATACTATCCTATATCAGCCTGTATAAGCAGAGCACTGATAACACTGATTAATACTATCCTATATCAGCCTGTATAAGCAGAGCATCTATAACACTGATTAATACTATCCTATATCAGCCTGTATAAGTAGAGCACTGATGACACTGATTAATACTATATCAGCCTGTATAAGCAGAGCACTGATAACACTGATTAATACTATATCAGCCTGTATAAGCAGAGCCCCAATAACACTGATTAATACTATCCTATATCAGCCTGTATAAGCAGAGCACTGATAACACTGATTAATACTATCCTATATCAGCCTGTATAAGCAGAGCATCTATAACACTGATTAATACTATCCTATATCAGCCTGTGTAAGTAGAGCACTGATAACACTGATTAATACTATCCTATATCATTCTGTATAAGCAGAGCACTGATAACACTGATTAATACTATCCTATATCAGCCTGTATAAGCAGATCCCCGATAACACTGATTAATACTATCCTATATCAGCCTGTATAACCAGAGCACTGATAACACTGATTAATACTATCCTATATCAGCCTGTATAAGCAGAGCATCTATAACACTGATTAATACTATCCCATATCAGCCTGTATAAGCAAAGCATCTATTACACTGATTAATACTATCATATATCATCCTGTATAAGCAGAGCACCGATAACACTGATTAATACTATCCTATATCAGCCTGTATAATCAGAGCACCGATAACACTCATTAATACTATCCTATATCAGCCTGTATAAGCAGAGCACCTATAACACTGATTAATACTATCCTATATCAGCCTGTATAAGCAGAGCCCCCATAACACTGATTAATACTATATCATCCTGTATAAGCAGAGCACTGATAACACTGATTAATACTATCCTATATCAGCCTGTATAAGCAGAGCACTGATAACACTGATTAATACTATCCTATATCAGCCTGTATAAGCAGAGCATCTATAACACTGATTAATACTATCCTATATCAGCCTGTATAAGCAGAGCATCTATAACACTGATTAATACTATCCTATATCAGCCTGTATAAGCAGAGCACTGATAACACTGATTAATACTATATCAGCCTGTATAAGCAGAGCATCTATAACACTGATTAATACTATCCTATATCAGCCTGTATAAGCAGAGCATCTATAACACTGATTAATACTATCCTATATCAGCCTGTATAAGTAGAGCACTGATGACACTGATTAATACTATATCAGCCTGTATAAGCAGAGCACTGATAACACTGATTAATACTATATCAGCCTGTATAAGCAGAGCCCCAATAACACTGATTAATACTATATCAGCCTGTATAAGCAGAGCTCCGATAACACTGATTAATACTATATCAGCCTGTATAAGCAGAGCTCCGATAACACTGATTAATACTATATCAGCCTGTATAAGCAGAGCTCCGATAACACTGATTAATACTATATCAGCCTGTATAAGCAGAGCACTGATAACACTGATTAATACTATCCTATATCAGCCTGTATAAGCAGAGCACTGATAACACTGATTAATACTATCCTATATCAGCCTGTATAATCAGAGCACCGATAACACTGATTAATACTATACTATATCAGCCTGTATAAGCAGATCCCCGATAACACTGATTAATACTATCCTATATCAGCCTGTATAACCAGAGCACTGATAACACTGATTAATACTATATCAGCCTGTATAAGCAGAGCATCTATAACACTGATTAATACTATCCTATATCAGCCTGTATAAGCAGAGCACTGATAACACTGATTAATACTATATCAGCCTGTATAAGCAGAGCATCTATAACACTGATTAATACTATCCTATATCAGCCTGTATAAGCAGAGCATCTATAACACTGATTAATACTATCCTATATCAGCCTGTATAAGTAGAGCACTGATGACACTGATTAATACTATATCAGCCTGTATAAGCAGAGCACTGATAACACTGATTAATACTATATCAGCCTGTATAAGCAGAGCCCCAATAACACTGATTAATACTATATCAGCCTGTATAAGCAGAGCTCCGATAACACTGATTAATACTATATCAGCCTGTATAAGCAGAGCTCCGATAACACTGATTAATACTATATCAGCCTGTATAAGCAGAGCTCCGATAACACTGATTAATACTATATCAGCCTGTATAAGCAGAGCACTGATAACACTGATTAATACTATCCTATATCAGCCTGTATAAGCAGAGCACTGATAACACTGATTAATACTATCCTATATCAGCCTGTATAATCAGAGCACCGATAACACTGATTAATACTATACTATATCAGCCTGTATAAGCAGATCCCCGATAACACTGATTAATACTATCCTATATCAGCCTGTATAAGCAGAGCACTGATAACACTGATTAATACTATATCAGCCTGTATAAGCAGAGCATCTATAACACTGATTAATACTATCCTATATCAGCCTGTATAAGCAGAGCATCTATAACACTGATTAATACTATCCTATATCAGCCTGTATAAGTAGAGCACTGATGACACTGATTAATACTATATCAGCCTGTATAAGCAGAGCACTGATAACACTGATTAATACTATATCAGCCTGTATAAGCAGAGCCCCAATAACACTGATTAATACTATATCAGCCTGTATAAGCAGAGCTCCGATAACACTGATTAATACTATATCAGCCTGTATAAGCAGAGCTCCGATAACACTGATTAATACTATATCAGCCTGTATAAGCAGAGCACTGATAACACTGATTAATACTATATCAGCCTGTATAAGCAGAGCCCCAATAACACTGATTAATACTATATCAGCCTGTATAAGCAGAGCTCCGATAACACTGATTAATACTATATCAGCCTGTATAAGCAGAGCTCCGATAACACTGATTAATACTATATCAGCCTGTATAAGCAGAGCACTGATAACACTGATTAATACTATCCTATATCAGCCTGTATAAGCAGAGCACTGATAACACTGATTAATACTATCCTATATCAGCCTGTATAAGCAGAGCACTGATGACACTGATTAATACTATATCAGCCTGTAAAAGCAGAGCACTGATAACACTGATTAATACTATATCAGCCTGTATAAGCAGAGCACTGATAACACTGATTAATACTATCATATATCAGCCTGTATAAGCAGAGCCCCAATAACACTGATTAATACTATATCAGCCTGTATAAGCAGAGCACTGATAACACTGATTAATACTATCCTATATCAGCCTGTATAAGCAGAGCACTGATAACACTGATTAATACTATATCAGCCTGTATAAGCAGAGCACTGATAACACTGATTAATACTATATCAGCCTGTATAAGCATTGTGTGTGAGATATAGTACATGTGTCCCTATCATACACACCGGCCCTCAGTATGGTGATATGGCACCAATATAACCATGTGGTAAATGCCTGCCATTAATCACTGTTCTTCTCTCCAGCGTTCTTCAGGGTCTCTTCCAGCGCACGGTCTTCATGCTGCAGAATGGGATCAAACCACTATATGTATTTGATGGGATCCCACCAGAAAACAAGCGCTTCAAAGTAAGCATGGCAGGATCGGAGGGTACGCTGGTGCGCACACGTAGTAATCATGGGGCCGATATCATGGATTCATTCTCCTATGACATCCTTTACAGCTGCAGAACTACAGTGAGGCCTGACTGGATCCACTGCCCTGTCTCTATGATATATGGTGGCCCTAAGAAGTCTGTGGTGGATGTATTACGTGCCTATAGTAGATCTAAAAATTATTTGAAGCAGATCTGTGATATATGGTGGATCTATGACGTGTCTCTGTTGGATCTAATATGGATCTGTGATATATGGAGGAACTATGACATGTCTGTTGGATCTAATACAGATCTGTAATATACGGTGGATCTATGAAGTGTCTGGCGGATCTAGGACAGATTTGTGACATATGGTGGATCTATGACGTGTATCTGGATCTAATTCGGATCTGTGATATATGGTGGATCTATGACATGTATCTGGATCTAATTCGGATCTGTGATATATGGTGGATCTATGACATGTATCTGGATCTAATACGTGTCTATGATAGATCTGTAATATATAATGGATCTATGACATGTCTCATACTGATCTGTGATATATGGTGGATCTATGACATGTCTCATACTGATCTGTGATATATGGTGGATCTATGACATGTCTCATACTGATCTGTGATATATGGTGGATCTATGACATGTCTCATACTGATCTGTGATATATGGTGGATCCATGATGTGTCTCTGGTGGATCTAATACAGATTTGTGATATACGGTGGAGCTTAGATGTGTCTAATACGGATCTGATATGGTGGATCCTTTAGTCTAATACTGATCTGTGATATATGGTGGATCTAATAGAGATCTGTGATATACGGTGGATCTATGACATGTCTAATACGGATCTGATATGGTGGATCCTTGACGTCTAATACTGATCTCTGATATATGGTGGATCTATGACGTCTAATACTGATCTGTGATATATGGTTGATCTATGATGTCTAATACTGATCTGTGATATATGGTGGATCTATGACGTCTAATACTGATCTCTGATATATGGTGGATCTATGACGTCTAATACTGATCTGTGATATATGGTTGATCTATGACGTCTAATACTGATCTGTGATATATGGTGGATCTATGACGTCTAATACTGATCTGTGATATATGGTGGATCTATGAAGTCTAGAGGAGAGGGGTCTAGATGCAGAGTGGAGCTTCATTCAGCAGGGAAAGAGGATCAGCACAGGGGAGGAGAGGGATCTAGATGCAGAGTGGAGCTTCATTCAGCAGGGAAAGAGGATCAGCACAGGGGAGGAGAGGGATCTAGATGCAGAGTGGAGCTTCATTCAGCAGGGAAAGAGGATCAGCACAGGGGAGGAGAGGGGTCTAGATGCAGAGCAGAGCTTCATTCAGCAGGGAAAGAGGATAAGCACAGGGGAGGAGAGGGATCTAGATGCAGAGCAGAGCTTCATTCAGCGATGGAGGAGGATCAGCACAGGGGAGGAGAGGGATCTAGATGCAGAGTGGAGCTTCATTCAGCGATGGAGGAGGATCAGCACAGGGGAGGAGAGGGATCTAGATGCAGAGTGGAGCTTCATTCAGCGATGGAAGAGGATCAGCACAGGGGAGGAGAGAGGTCTAGATGCAGCGTGGAGCTTCATTGAGCGATGGAGGAGGATCAGCACTGGGGAGGAGAGGGGTCTAGATGCAGAGTGGAGCTTCATTCAGCGAAGTAGGAGGATCAGCACAGGGGAGGAGAGGGGTCTAGATGCAGAGTGGAGCTTCATTCAGCGATGGAGGAGGATCAGCACAGGGGAGGAGAGGGGTCTAGATGCAGAGTGGAGCTTCATTCAGCGATGGAGGAGGATCAGCACAGGGGAGGAGAGGGGTCTAGATGCAGAGTGGAGCTTCATTCAGCGATGGAAGAGGATCAGCACAGGGGAGGAGAGGGGTCTAGATGCAGAGCGGAGCTTCATTCAGCGATGGAAGAGGATCAGCACAGGGAAGGAGAGGGGTCTAGATGCAGAGTGGAGCTTCATTCAGCGATGGAGGAGGATCAGCACAGGGGAGGAGAGGGGTCTAGATGCAGAGTGGAGCTTCATTCAGCAGGGGAGGAGGATCAGCACATGGGAGGAGAGGGATCTAGATGCAGAGTGGAGCTTCATTCAGCGATGGAGGATCAGCACAGGGGAGGAGAGGGGTCTAGATGCAGAGTGGAGCTTCATTCAGCGATGGAGGAGGATCAGCACATGGGAGGAGAGGGGTCTAGATGCAGAGTGGAGCTTCATTCAGCGATGGAGGAGGATCAGCACATGGGAGGAGAGGGGTCTAGATGCAGAGTGGAGCTCCATTCAGTGGGGGAGGAGGATCAGCACATGGGAGGAGAGGGGTCTAGATGCAGAGTGGAGCTCCATTCAGTGGGGGAGGAGGATCAGCACAGTTGAGGAGAGGGGTCTAGATGCAGAGTGGAGCTCCATTCAGTGGGGGAGGAGGATCAGCACAGGGGAGGAGAGGGGTCTAGATGCAGAGTGGAGCTTCATTCTGTGGGGGAGGAGGATCAGCACAGGGGAGGAGAGGGGTCTAGATGCAGAGTGGAGTTTCAGTCAGCGATGGAGGAGGATCAGCACAGGGGAGGAGAGGGGTCTAGATGCAGAGTGGAGCTCCATTCAGTGGGGGAGGAGGATCAGCACATGGGAGGAGAGGGGTCTAGATGCAGAGTGGAGCTCCATTCAGTGGGGGAGGAGGATCAGCACAGGGGAGGAGAGGGGTCTAGATGCAGAGTGGAGCTCCATTCAGTGGGGGAGGAGGATCAGCACAGGGGAGGAGAGGGGTCTAGATGCAGAGTGGAGCTTCATTCAGCAGGGAAAGAGGATCAGCACAGGGGAGGAGAGGGGTCTAGATGCAGAGCAGAGCTTCATTCAGCAGGGAAAGAGGATAAGCACAGGGGAGGAGAGGGATCTAGATGCAGAGTGGAGCTTCATTCAGCGATGGAGGAGGATCAGCACAGGGGAGGAGAGGGATCTAGATGCAGAGTGGAGCTTCATTCAGCGATGGAAGAGGATCAGCACAGGGGAGGAGAGAGGTCTAGATGCAGCGTGGAGCTTCATTCAGCGATGGAGGAGGATCAGCACTGGGGAGGAGAGGGGTCTAGATGCAGAGTGGAGCTTCATTCAGCGAAGTAGGAGGATCAGCACAGGGGAGGAGAGGGGTCTAGATGCAGAGTGGAGCTTCATTCAGCGATGGAGGAGGATCAGCACAGGGGAGGAGAGGGGTCTAGATGCAGAGTGGAGCTTCATTCAGCGATGGAGGAGGATCAGCACAGGGGAGGAGAGGGGTCTAGATGCAGAGTGGAGCTTCATTCAGCGATGGAAGAGGATCAGCACAGGGGAGGAGAGGGGTCTAGATGCAGAGCGGAGCTTCATTCAGCGATGGAAGAGGATCAGCACAGGGAAGGAGAGGGGTCTAGATGCAGAGTGGAGCTTCATTCAGCGATGGAGGAGGATCAGCACAGGGGAGGAGAGGGGTCTAGATGCAGAGTGGAGCTTCATTCAGCAGGGGAGGAGGATCAGCACATGGGAGGAGAGGGGTCTAGATGCAGAGTGGAGCTTCATTCAGCGATGGAGGATCAGCACAGGGGAGGAGAGGGGTCTAGATGCAGAGTGGAGCTTCATTCAGCGATGGAGGAGGATCAGCACATGGGAGGAGAGGGGTCTAGATGCAGAGTGGAGCTTCATTCAGCGATGGAGGAGGATCAGCACATGGGAGGAGAGGGGTCTAGATGCAGAGCGGAGCTTCATTCAGTGGGGGAGGAGGATCAGCACAGGGGAGGAGAGGGGTCTAGATGCAGAGTGGAGTTTCAGTCAACGATGGAGGAGGATCAGCACAGGGGAGGAGAGGGGTCTAGATGCAGAGTGGAGCTCCATTCAGTGGGGGAGGAGGATCAGCACATGGGAGGAGAGGGGTCTAGATGCAGAGTGGAGCTCCATTCAGTGGGGGAGGAGGATCAGCACAGTTGAGGAGAGGGGTCTAGATGCAGAGTGGAGCTCCATTCAGTGGGGGAGGAGGATCAGCACAGGGGAGGAGAGGGGTCTAGATGCAGAGTGGAGCTTCATTCTGTGGGGGAGGAGGATCAGCACAGGGGAGGAGAGGGGTCTAGATGCAGAGTGGAGTTTCAGTCAGCGATGGAGGAGGATCAGCACAGGGGAGGAGAGGGGTCTAGATGCAGAGTGGAGCTCCATTCAGTGGGGGAGGAGGATCAGCACATGGGAGGAGAGGGGTCTAGATGCAGAGTGGAGCTCCATTCAGTGGGGGAGGAGGATCAGCACAGGGGAGGAGAGGGGTCTAGATGCAGAGTGGAGCTCCATTCAGTGGGGGAGGAGGATCAGCACAGGGGAGGAGAGGGGTCTAGATGCAGAGTGGAGCTCCATTCAGTGGGGGAGGAGGATCAGCACAGGGGAGGAGAGGGGTCTAGATGCAGAGTGGAGCTTCATTCAGTGGGTACACCAAGCTCCTTTTATTTTTTTAAGAGCTGAGGAACCTGCTAAACCGCCCTAGTGCAAGAAAAAGTGCAAAGCGATCACACTGAAAAAATGTGCAAGACGTGGTCTAAGTCCTTCTCCAAAAGGAGAGAGCCCCCCCCCCCCAATAGACTAACCCCCGGCTCCAGGTCTGAAGGTGCCTTCAAGGTTCCAGGTTGAATGTTCCTTTTCGCCGAAGCTACTTAAAGAGAACCGGTCATCAAACCATATTCCCTAACTTATGCCAATACCCCTCCTGTATCAAACCTTTCCCCTTGCTCACATTGTGTGAGCTCCCGGCAGGAGAAAGTGGGCGTTCCCCAGCAGGCGTGATGTCATTGAAGCATGTGAGAGCTGTGCCTGCCAGGCTGGGAGGAGACCAAACTAACTGGAGGGAATAGAACAGAGCCACCTAGTGGCCGTTTTTAAAATCACATTAAAAACATACAAAAGGTTGAGAATCTTAACAGCAAGTAAATAGCAAAGTGTCTTATATTTACATAAGAAATAAAAAAAAGGCGCAAAAGGAAGATTCAGTACCGCTTACCAGAGGGGGTTGTGCAACAACTTACACAACAATGGTAAATGTGTGTAATTGGATACGAACCATCTGCAGCCTTCCTGGACATGTGTAGAATATATTCACAGAAAAGCTTCGTTATAACCAGGATTCGTGGTGCTGAGCGGAGCAACGTGTCACAGAGCCAGGATACATTCCATCCGATTTAATTCCAATAATGCAACGCGTTTCGCTGCGCATGCGCAGCGAAACGCATTGCATTATTGGAATTAAATGGAATGGATGGTATCCTGGCTCTGTGACTCCTTGCTCCGCTCAGCACCACGAATCCTGGTTATATTTCCATAAGGAATACTACATTAAATCTTCAGTTTGGTGACTGGTACTCTTTATGAGACCACAAATGCTCCCGGCATCCACCTAGGCGTTAGACTGGGTGTCAACCAAGGAGCCATATACGGGGTGACATCCCTGCCGATGCAGACACACCCAGGGTTACAGGAAAGGGCAGAAAGAGCACCCAAAATACCCGGATCAATCCAAGAGAACACACAGCTCGCAAAAGTGTCAGAGTGACCTAGAAAAATAATAATAAGGGGAGGAAGCGGAGAAGTACTGCGCGGTCATCATAAGAATCCTCCGACCATATCCAGAAGGCCGGGACATATGATGAGGACCGTTTTTAATCTGCGTGATCATTTGCCTTATTATTTATGATTGTTTATTTTGTTGATAAAATTTGCAATAAAAATGGATTTACCTTAAGTTATCATAGTAACATTCAGATTATAAACATTTCTATTACTCAGGACACGAAAGATGGAAATGTCCAGTTTAGAAGAAGAATAAACCCTGCACCAACTATAGGTGAGGGATTGAGTGTGACTCCTCTGTCCTCTCCTCCAGACTCCTCTGTCCTCCTCCAGACTCCTCTGTTCTCTCCTCCAGACTCCTCTGTCCTCTCCTCCAGACTCCTCTGTCCTCTCCTCCAGACTCCTCTGTCCTCCTCCAGACTCCTCTGTTCTCTCCTCCAGACTCCTCTGTCCTCCTCCAGACTCCTCTGTCCTCTCCTCCTCCTCCTCCAGACTCCTCTGTCCTCTCCTCCAGACTCCTCTGTCCTCCTCTCCCAGACTCCTCTGTCCTCCTCCAGACTCCTCTGTTCTCTCCTCCAGACTCCTCTGTCCTCCTCCAGACTCCTCTGTTCTCTCCTCCAGACTCCTCTGTCCTCTCCTCCAGACTCCTCTGTTCTCTCCTCCAGACTCCTCTGTCCTCTCCTCCAGACTCCTCTGTCCTCTCCTCCTCCTCCTCCAGACTCCTCTGTCCTCTCCTCCAAACTCCTCTGTCCTCTCCTCCAGACTCCCCTGTCCTCCTCCAGACTCCTGTCCTCTCCGCTGTCCTCTCCTCCAGACTCCTCTGTCCTCTCCTCCAGACTCCTCTGTCCTCTCCTCCAGACTCCTCCTACAGACTCCTCTGTCCTCCTCCTCCTCCAGACTCCTCTGTCCTCCTCCCCCAGACTCCTCTGTCCTCCTCCCCCAGACTCCTCTGTCCACCTCCCCCAGACTCCTCTGTCCTCCTCCCCCAGACTCCTCTGTCCTCCTCCTCCAGACTCCTCTGTCCTCCTCCTCCAGACTCCTCTGTCCTCCTCCTCCAGACTCCTCTGTCCTCTCCTCCTCCAGACTCCTCTGTCCTCTTCTCCTCCAGACTCCTCTGTCCTCTTCTCCTCCAAACTCCTCTGTCCTTTCCTTCAGACTCCTCTGTCCTCCTAAAGACTCCTCTGTTCTCTCCTCCAGACTCCTCTGTCCTCTCCTCCTCCTCCAGACTCCTCTGTCCTCTCCTCCTCCAGACTCCTCTGTCCTCTCCTCCTCCAGACTCCTCTGTCCCCTTCTCTTCCTCCAGACTCTTCTGTCCTCTCCTCCAGACTCCTCTGTCCTCCTCCAGACTCCTGTCCTCTCCTCTGTCCTCTCCTCCAGACTCCTCTGTCCTCCTCCAGACTCCTCTGTCCTCCTCCTCCAGACTCCTCTGTCCTCCTCCCCCAGACTCCTCTGTCCTCCTCCCCCAGACTCCTCTGTCCTCTCCTCCAGACTCCTCTGTCCTCTCCTCCAGACTCCTCTGTCCTCTCCTCCTCCTCCAGACTCCTCTGTCCTCTCCTCCTCCAGACTCCTCTGTCCTCTCCTCCAGACTCCTCTGTCCTCTCCTCTTCCTCCAGACTCCTCTGTCCCCTCCTCCTCCAGACTCCTCTGTCCTCTCCTCCTCCAGACTCCTCTGTCCTCTCCTCCTCCAGACTCCTCTGTCCTCTCCTCCTTCTCCAGACTCCTCTGTCCTCCTCCAGACTCCTGTGTCCTCTCCTCCTTCTCCAGACTCCTCTGTCCTCTCCTCCAGACTCCTCTGTCCTCTCCTCCAGACTCCCCTGTCCTCCTCCAGACTCCTGTCCTCTCCGCTGTCCTCTCCTCCAGACTCCTCTGTCCTCTCCTCCTCCAGACTCCTCTGTCCCCTACTCTTCCTCCAGACTCTTCTGTCCTCTCCTCCAGACTCCTCTGTCCTCCTCCAGACTCCTGTCCTCTCCTCTGTCCTCTCCTCCAGACTCCTCTGTCCTCCTCCAGACTCCTCTGTCCTCCTCCAGACTCCTCTGTCCTCCTCCTCCAGACTCCTCTGTCCTCCTCCCCCAGACTACTCTGTCCTCCTCCCCCAGACTCCTCTGTCCTCTCCTCCAGACTCCTCTGTCCTCTCCTCCAGACTCCTCTGTCCTCTCCTCCTCCTCCAGACTCCTCTGTCCTCTCCTCCTCCAGACTCCTCTGTCCTCTCCTCCAGACTCCTCTGTCCTCTCCTCTTCCTCCAGACTCCTCTGTCCCCTCCTCCTCCAGACTCCTCTGTCCTCTCCTCCTCCAGACTCCTCTGTCCTCTCCTCCTCCAGACTCCTCTGTCCTCTCCTCCTCCAGACTCCTCTGTCCTCCCCTCCTTCTCCAGACTCCTCTGTCCTCCTCCAGACTCCTGTGTCCTCTCCTCCTTCTCCAGACTCCTCTGTCCTCTCCTCCTTCTCCAGACTCCTCTGATCTCTCCTCCTCTAGACTCCTCTGTCCTCCCCCCAGACTCCTCTGCCATCCTCCTCCCCCCAGACTCCTCTGTACTCTCCTCCTCCTCCTCCACACTCCTCTGTCCTCTTCCTCCCCCCAGACTCCTTTGTCTCCTCCTCCTAATAATAATAATCTGATGTGTATGGCCGAGTATTACTGGTAGCCATAGATGGTACAGTTCACTTACCTCACAGTTGCAGAGAGGACAGTCTGAATGGTTTGAGTTTCTTTGGAGAATTGCGGCCCCTGTGGCCCTTATAGCCAACATCTTGTGTGCTCTGTCTCTTATAGGGTCAGACAAGTGGAAAGACCTGAAGACTCTGCTGAATTATCTTGGTGTCCCCTTCATACAGGTATGGAGAAGTGTGTAAATTGTGCATACGCCACAAGATAAATCCCCTAGGGGTCTCTGGGCCAATTTAAGTAACACAAAACCTACTTGGGGAATAAATCCCCTCAGGGTTAACCCTGACTAAAGAACCCCCATAAAATATAACTTTTAATTATGCTCATTAAAATAATTTTCAACTTGGTGTGTTGCACATTTATTGCCACTAGATGGCAGTGGTGTTTAAAATTATCAACACTGTATCCAGTTAATTCCTCTCTAATGGGATCACGAAGTGTCTGTCATGCAGATTACTATTTTATCATCACTATCTAGTGTACTCCAGTGCCCTGCTGCAGCTCGGACACTCGGTGTACTACCTAGAAAGGTCACTGGTACAGTGTGCTATTAAAACGTTAATCCTCTCTTCTAAAGGTTTTCGCCATTCTGAATGGCTTTCTCAAAGAAATGAGGCGCCTCATTTCTTTGAGAAAGCCATTCAGAATGGCGAAAACCTTTAGAAGAGAGGATTAATGTTTATTGCCATCTAGTGGCAATAAATGTGCAACACATCAAGTTGAAAATTATTTTAATGAGCATAATTAAAAGTTATATTTTATGGGGGTTCTTTAGTCTGGGTTAACCCTGAGGGGATTTATTCCCCAAGTAGGTTTTGTGTTACTTAAATTGTGCATACAGCTCCCAAAATCTGCACCATATTCACCAGGGTTCTTCTCTCCTCCCCTTTACTTTGGCTCCAGTCATGTGACCTCACCTGGCCATTGCCCACGTTAAAGGGGCTGTTTACTGGGTTTTAATATACTCTGTAACACAATATGGTCTCACATGGCTTGGTACAGGATCTAGAGCTTAGGAAGGTCTTGTATAATATATATAGATAGAACGCCTTCCCAATAAGTGTATATAGAGGATCATTATAACACATGGCTTTAAAGGGACATAAAAAAAATATACCACCCAAATATATACAGTGACCCCCTGACCTACGATGGCGCCGACATACGATCATTTCAACATACGATGGTCTCTCAGAGGCAGCATCAACACACGATGCTTTTGTATGTCGGGGCCATCGCATAAACGGCTATCCCTCAGCACAGACTGCTTCAGCTGCCGCCGAATAGCCGTTTACCGTGCCCCGTGTGTTCCGCTGACGATCACTTACCTGTCCTCGGGGCTCCGGCGCGTCCTCTTCGGGATCCCCTGCATTGTCGGCGCTCTCCATTGTCGTCATCACGTCGCGCGCACACCGTCCCGTCATCCAATAGGAGTGGCGTGCGTAGCGACGTGATGGCGGCGACGGAGAGCGAGGATCCCGGGGAAGCAGAGGCCTTGCCGGAGCGTCGGGGACACCTCGGGGACGCAGCGACAGCGATGGAAGGCGACATCCCGGGCAGCGGTGACGAACGGTGACGGTCCGGAGCGGCGGGGACACGTGAGTATAACCTCCAATACCAGTGGTCTTCAACCTGCGGACCTCCAGATGTTGCAAAACTACTACACCCAGCATGCCCGGACAGCCGTTGGCTGTCCGGGCATGCTGGGTGTTGTAGTTTTGCAACATCTGGAGGTCCGCAGGTCGTAGACCACTGTCCTATACTTTACATTGCACGAATCCCTCAACATACGATGGTTTCAACAAACGATGGTCCATTTGGAACGGATTACCCTCGTATGTTGAGGGACCACTGTATATATATAACTTACCAATATAAAGTTACCACTGATTGTACTGGTGTCAGCATGTTTTTCCTAGATTCTCTCCTGACAGGAAGTTGTGTAGTCCTCTCTCATTGTTAGTATTGTACCTGCACACTGTCCAATGAAATGGAATAAGCAGGGCACTCACCAGTGATTCATTCTTGCTTCAGTGTCGCTTTAGTCAGTAAATCAATCAGTAACAGATATAGGACAGAGGACAGACAGTGGGTGACAGAGCGGATCCAAGAGGGCGACTTCCTCCCCCACCGTCACAAACTTTATCCTGTGTATAAGGATAGCTTTTAAGTGCTGGAATACCCCCTTAAGACCATAGGAAAAGTTATGATTTATTTTTGACTAGTGGCAACTGGGACATTGGTCGGCTGGGTTCACACCACGTTTTTCAAATACGGTTAGAGTATACGCTAAAAAACGTATGGCAAAAACCATATGCAACCGTATACAACCGTATGACTCCAAATTAAAACGTATACGGTTTTTCCCCGTATACGGTTCCAAAACGTATGTACGGTTCTATCCATTTGCATCCGTTTTTGCCAACAGTTTTGCTCTTTTGTTGGAATTAGTTTTCCAGCAATTTAATAAAGTTACTATTGTTCTATTAAAATTCCAAAGGATGTGGGAGTGGGATGTCTGGGATGAATTCTAGAAAGATCTGCGCATGTTCCAACTCCAAAAACGGATTAGAAAAACCGTGTGCAACCGTATTCTGAAATTCTGTGTACGGTTCTCATAGACAACAATGTTAAAAGAACCGCATACGGTTCGGATACGGTTTTACAACCGGAGGCAAAAATGTGGTCGACAGCGTTTTTGCCTACGGTTGAAAAATCGGCAAAATCGTATCCGAAGCAAAACGGATGCAACCGTACACAACATTTGGAATAATGCATTCTCTATGCATACGGTTTCGGATACGGTCGTATACGTTTTTTTGCGGAAAACCGTATACGGTTACCGTATTTGAAAAACGTGGTGTGAACCCAGCCTCCCTTGTCTTTTTGGCATTTGGTTTAGTTATAAAACCCCAGACACATGATACTTTACACCCCTGTCCCGCACCAATGCCTTTGATTCTACCCTCCAGGCTCCCAGTGAAGCAGAAGCCACCTGCGCCCATCTGGTGCTGAAGAATGTGGCATGGGGGGCAGTGACCGAGGACATGGATGCTCTGCCATTCAGCTGCCACCGCCTCATCCGGAACCTAAAGGCCGAGAAGAAGATGTAGGTGACGTGATGGGTGGATGTGGGTACAGTATGTGCTGTGGGGGGCACCGGCCTGTGCCCAGGGGGGCAGTGATAAATCCTTTTCATGCAGCTGCTGCCGCCATGCTGTGACTTGTAGAAGAAAGTGCTCTGCAGAACCCCCATATATCAGAGGGGCCCGCAGCCCTATTTCTGAGTATTGTGACTTAGGAATACAATGTGAGAGGTGCAGTGGAGACTGACACCATTGGAGGCCAGGAAGTAGTGTAGGATCATGTGACATTTAGAGAGACAACCCCAGTGGGCTGAATAGTGGGCGTAGCTCCAGGATGGCGGGAATTCTACACTTCACACACTTTATATCTTTTGTGTTTGTTTCTTCAGAAAAGTTCAAGAATATAATTTGGATGAAATTTGGAAGCAGCTGAACCTGAGCAGAGAACAGGTGAGTGACCGATTCCTTCTCTTCTGAGTAGAGAACAGGTGAGTGACCGATTCCTTCTCTTCTGAGTAGAGAACAGGTTAGTGACCGAATCCTTCTCTTCTGAGTAGAGAACAGGTGAGTGACCGAATCCTTCTCTTCTGAGTAGAGAACAGGTAAGTGACCGAATCCTTCTCTTCTGAGTAGAGAACAGGTAAGTGACCGAATCCTTCTCTTCTGAGTAGAGAACAGGTGAGTGACCAATTCCTTCTCTTCTGAGTAGAGAACAGGTAAGTGACCGAATCCTTCTCTTCTGAGTAGAGAACAGGTGAGTGACCAATTCCTTCTCTTCTGAGCAGAGAACAGGTGAGTGACCGATTCCTTCTCTTCTGAGTAGAGAACAGGTGAGTGACCGATTTCCTTCTCTTCTGAGTAGAGAACAGGTGAGTGACCGATTCCTTCTCTTCTGAGTAGAGAACAGGTGAGTGACCGATTCCTTCTCTTCTGAGTAGAGAACAGGTGAGTGACCGATTCCTTTTCTTCTGAGTAGAGAACAGGTGAGTGACAGATTCCTTCTCTTCTGAGCAGAGAACAGGTGAGTGACCGATTCCTTCTCTTCTGAGTAGAGAACAGGTGAGTGACCGATTTCTTCTATTCTGAGTAGAGAACAGGTGAGTGACCGATTCCTTCTCTTCTGAGTAGGGAACAGGTGAGTGACTGATTCCTTCTCTTCTGAGTAGAGAACAGGTGAGTGACTGACTGATTCCTTCTATTCTGAGCAGAGAACAGGTGAGTGACCGATTCCTTTTCTTCTGAGCAGAGAACAGGTGAGTGACCGATTCCTTCTCTTCTGAGCAGAGAACAGGTGAGTGACCGATTCCTTCTCTTCTGAGTAGAGAACAGGTGAGTGACCGATTTCCTTCTCTTCTGAGTAGAGAACAGGTGAGTGACCGATTCCTTCTCTTCTGAGTAGAGAACAGGTGAGTGACCGATTCCTTCTCTTCTGAGTAGAGAACAGGTGAGTGACCGATTCCTTTTCTTCTGAGTAGAGAACAGGTGAGTGACAGATTCCTTCTCTTCTGAGCAGAGAACAGGTGAGTGACCGATTCCTTCTCTTCTGAGTAGAAAACAGGTGAGTGACCGATTTCTTCTATTCTGAGTAGAGAACAGGTGAGTGACCGATTCCTTCTCTTCTGAGTAGGGAACAGGTGAGTGACTGATTCCTTCTCTTCTGAGTAGAGAACAGGTGAGTGACTGACTGATTCCTTCTATTCTGAGCAGAGAACAGGTGAGTGACCGATTCCTTTTCTTCTGAGCAGAGAACAGGTGAGTGACCGATTCCTTCTCTTCTGAGCAGAGAACAGGTGAGTGACCGATTCCTTCTCTTCTGAGCAGAGAACAGGTGAGTGACCGATTCCTTCACTTCTGAGCAGAGAACAGCTGAGTGACCGATTCCTTCTCTTCTGAGCAGAGAACAGGTGAGTGACAGATTCCTTCTCTTCTGAGCAGAGAACAGGTGAGTGACCGATTCCTTCTCTTCTGAGCAGAGAACAGGTGAGTGACCGATTCCTTCACTTCTGAGCAGAGAACAGGTCAGTGACTGATTCCTTCACTTCTGAGCAGAGAACAGGTGAGTGACTGATTCCTTCACTTCTGAGCAGAGAACAGGTGAGTGACTGATTCCTTCACTTCTGAGTAGAGAACAGGTGAGTGACTGATTCCTTCTCTTCTGAGCAGAGAACAGGTGAGTGACTGATTCCTTCACTTCTGAGCAGAGAACAGGTGAGTGACTGATTCCTTCACTTCTGAGCAGAGAACAGGTGAGTGACCGAATCCTTCTCTTCTGAGTAGAGAACAGGTAAGTGACCGAATCCTTCTCTTCTGAGTAGAGAACAGGTAAGTGACCGAATCCTTCTCTTCTGAGTAGAGAACAGGTGAGTGACCAATTCCTTCTCTTCTGAGCAGAGAACAGGTGAGTGACCGATTCCTTCTCTTCTGAGTAGAGAACAGGTGAGTGACCGATTTCCTTCTCTTCTGAGTAGAGAACAGGTGAGTGACCGATTCCTTCTCTTCTGAGTAGAGAACAGGTGAGTGACTGATTCCTTCTCTTCTGAGCAGAGAACAGGTGAGTGACTGATTCCTTCACTTCTGAGCAGAGAACAGGTTAGTGACCGAATCCTTCTCTTCTGAGTAGAGAACAGGTGAGTGACCGAATCCTTCTCTTCTGAGTAGAGAACAGGTAAGTGACCGAATCCTTCTCTTCTGAGTAGAGAACAGGTAAGTGACCGAATCCTTCTCTTCTGAGTAGAGAACAGGTGAGTGACCAATTCCTTCTCTTCTGAGCAGAGAACAGGTGAGTGACCGATTCCTTCTCTTCTGAGTAGAGAACAGGTGAGTGACCGATTTCCTTCTCTTCTGAGTAGAGAACAGGTGAGTGACCGATTCCTTCTCTTCTGAGTAGAGAACAGGCGAGTGACCGATTCCTTCTCTTCTGAGCAGAGAACAGGTGAGTGACCGATTCCTTTTCTTCTGAGTAGAGAACAGGTGAGTGACCGATTCCTTTTCTTCTGAGTAGAGAACAGGTGAGTGACAGATTCCTTCTCTTCTGAGCAGAGAACAGGTGAGTGACCGATTCCTTCTCTTCTGAGTAGAGAACAGGTGAGTGACCGATTTCTTCTATTCTGAGTAGAGAACAGGTGAGTGACCGATTCCTTCTCTTCTGAGTAGGGAACAGGTGAGTGACTGATTCCTTCTCTTCTGAGTAGAGAACAGGTGAGTGACTGACTGATTCCTTCTATTCTGAGCAGAGAACAGGTGAGTGACCGATTCCTTCTCTTCTGAGAAGAGAACAGGTGAGTGACCGATTCCTTTTCTTCTGAGCAGAGAACAGGTGAGTGACCGATTCCTTCTCTTCTGAGCAGAGAACAGGTGAGTGACCGATTCCTTCTCTTCTGAGCAGAGAACAGGTGAGTGACCGATTCCTTCACTTCTGAGCAGAGAACAGCTGAGTGACCGATTCCTTCTCTTCTGAGCAGAGAACAGGTGAGTGACAGATTCCTTCTCTTCTGAGCAGAGAACAGGTGAGTGACCGATTCCTTCTCTTCTGAGTAGAGAACAGGTGAGTGACTGACTGATTCCTTCTCTTCTGAGCAGAGAACAGGTGAGTGACCGATTCCTTCTCTTCTGAGCAGAGAACAGGTGAGTGACCGATTCCTTCTCTTCTGAGCAGAGAACAGGTGAGTGACCGATTCCTTCTCTTCTGAGAAGAGAACAGGTGAGTGACCGATTCCTTTTCTTCTGAGCAGAGAACAGGTGAGTGACCGATTCCTTCTCTTCTGAGCAGAGAACAGGTGAGTGACCGATTCCTTCACTTCTGAGCAGAGAACAGCTGAGTGACCGATTCCTTCTCTTCTGAGCAGAGAACAGGTGAGTGACAGATTCCTTCTCTTCTGAGCAGAGAACAGGTGAGTGACCGATTCCTTCTCTTCTGAGCAGAGAACAGGTGAGTGACCGATTCCTTCACTTCTGAGCAGAGAACAGGTCAGTGACTGATTCCTTCACTTCTGAGCAGAGAACAGGTGAGTGACTGATTCCTTCACTTCTGAGCAGAGAACAGGTGAGTTACTGATTCCTTCACTTCTGAGTAGAGAACAGGTGAGTGACTCATTCCTTCTCTTCTGAGCAGAGAACAGGTGAGTGACTGATTCCTTCACTTCTGAGCAGAGAACAGGTGAGTGACTGATTCCTTCACTTCTGAGCAGAGAACAGGTGAGTGACCGATTCCTTCTCTTCTGAGCAGAGAACAGGTGAGTGACTGATTCCTTCACTTCTGAGTAGAGAACAGGTGAGTGACTGATTCCTTCTCTTCTGAGCAGAGAACAGGTGAGTGACTGATTCCTTCTCTTCTGAGCAGAGAACAGGTGAGTGACTGATTCCTTCACTTCTGAACAGAGAACAGGTGAGTGACCGATTCCTTCTCTTCTGAGCAGAGAACAGGTGAGTGACCGATTCCTTCACTTCTGAGTAGAGAACAGGTGAGTGACCAATTCCTTCTCTTCTGAGTAGAGAACAGGTGAGTGACCGATTCCTTCTCTTCTGAGCAGAGAACAGGTGAGTGACCGATTCCTTCACTTCTGAGTAGAGAACAGGTGAGTGACTGATTCCTTCTCTTCTAAGCAGAGAACAGGTGAGTGACCGATTCCTTCACTTCTGAGTAGAGAACAGATGAGTGACTGATTCCTTCTCTTCTGAGCAGAGAACAGGTGAGTGACCGATTCCTTCACTTCTGAGTAGAGAACAGGTGAGTGACCGATTCCTTCACTTCTGAGTAGAGAACAGGTGAGTGACTGATTCCTTCTCTTCTGAGCAGGTCATGTGATAAAGTGTCCATGCCCTGCAGACAGCTGCACCGTGAACACTGGTCACTTGGAGGCGCTATCACTGACATTCCATACACATCACTCCCCAATAGAGACAAAAAACTACCTTCCATGTCTACAGCTGACACCACCCCCATTAACATACATGCACAGACAGGCTGAGAGTGCATGTGTAGTATAAGTCCAGACTGTTGTGTGAGTAATGTTGATGCACTGGACGATGCTTTTATGTAGACGACCAGTCCTCATGATAAGTGTGTATGAGGGGTCAGCGCTGAGCACGTTCATTCTGCTGCTTCATTCCCTTTACAGTTTGTTGACCTGTGCATCCTCCTGGGATGTGACTACACCAGTAAGATCAAAGGTCTGGGGAGAAAGAAAGCCTTGAAGATGATTCGGGAATACAAGAGCATTGAAGGAATTGTGAGGGTTAAATCCCAGGTGAGAATTCATCACAGGGCGGGTATCTCCTCCTCCTCCTCACACATCACAGGACGGGTATCTCCTCCTCCTCACACATCACAGGACGGGTATCTCCTCCTCCTCACACATCACAGGACGGTTATCTCCTCCTCCTCACACATCACAGGACGGGTATCTCCTCCTCCTCCTCAGACATCACAGGACGGGTATCTCCTTCTCCTCCTCACACATCACAGGACGGGTATCTCCTCCTCCTCCTCACACATCACAGGACGGGTATCTCCTCCTCCTCACACATCACAGGGCGGGTATCTCCTCCTCCTCCTCACACATCACAGGACGGGTATCTCCTCCTCCTCCTCACACATCACAGGACGGGTATCTCCTCCTCACACATCACAGGACGGGTATCTCCTCCTCCTCCTCACACATCACAGGACGGGTATCTCCTCCTCCTCCTCAAACATCACAGGACGGGTATCTCCTCCTCCTCCTCACACATCACAGGACGGTATCTCCTCCTCCTCCTCACACATCACAGGGCGGGTATCTCCTCCTCCTCCTCACACATCACAGGACGGGTATCTCCTCCTCCTCCTCACACATCACAGGGCGGGTATCTCCTCCTCCTCCTCACACATCACAGGGCAGGTATCTCCTCCTCCTCCTCACACATCACAGGGCGGGTATCTCCTCCTCACACATCACAGGACGGGTATCTCCTCCTCCTCCTCACACATCACAGGACGGGTATCTCCTCCTCCTCCTCAAACATCACAGGGCGGGTATCTCCTCCTCCTCACACATCACAGGACGGGTATCTCCTCCTCCTCACACATCACAGGGAGGGTATCTCCTCCTCCTCCTCAAACATCACAGGACGGGTATCTCCTCCTCCTCCTCACACATCACAGGACGGTATCTCCTCCTCCTCCTCACACATCACAGGGCGGGTATCTCCTCCTCCTCCTCACACATCACAGGACGGGTATCTCCTCCTCCTCACACATCACAGGACGGGTATCTCCTCCTCCTCCTCACACATCACAGGGCGGGTATCGCCTCCTCCTCCTCACACATCACAGGGCAGGTATCTCCTCCTCCTCCTCACACATCACAGGGCGGGTATCTCCTCCTCCTCCTCACACATCACAGGACGGGTATCTCCTCCTCCTCCTCACACATCACAGGACGGGTATCTCCTCATCCTCCTCAAACATCACAGGGCGGGTATCTCCTCCTCACACATCACAGGACGGGTATCTCCTCCTCCTCCTCACACATCACAGGACGGGTATCTCCTCCTCCTCCTCACACATCACAGGACGGGTATCTCCTCCTCACACATCACAGGACGGGTATCTCCTCCTCCTCCTCACACATCACAGGACAGGTATCTCCTCCTCCTCACACATCACAGGACGGGTATCTCCTCCTCCTCCTCACACATCACAGGACGGGTATCTCCTCCTCACACATCACAGGACGGGTATCTCCTCCTCCTCCTCACACATCACAGGACAGGTATCTCCTCCTCACACATCACAGGACGGGTATCTCCTCCTCCTCACACATCACAGGGCGGGTATCTCCTCCTCCTCCTCACACATCACAGGACGGTATCTCCTCCTCCTCCTCACACATCACAGGGCGGGTATCTCCTCCTCCTCCTCACACATCACAGGGCGGGTATCTCCTCCTCCTCCTCCTCACACATCACAGGACGGGTATCTCCTCCTCACACATCACAGGACGGGTATCTCCTCCTCCTCCTCACACATCACAGGACAGGTATCTCCTCCTCCTCACACATCACAGGACGGGTATCTCCTCCTCCTCCTCCTCACACATCACAGGACGGGTATCTCCTCCTCCTCACACATCACAGGACGGGTATCTCCTCCTCCTCACACATCACAGGACGGGTATCTCCTGCTCACACATCACAGGACGGGTATCTCCTCCTCACACATCACAGGACGGGTATCTCCTCCTCATACATCACAGGACGGGTATCTCCTCCTCCTCACACATCACAGGGCGGGTATCTCCTCCTCCTCCTCACACATCACAGGACGGTATCTCCTCCTCCTCCTCACACATCACAGGGCGGGTATCTCCTCCTCCTCCTCACACATCACAGGACGGGTATCTCCTCCTCACACATCACAGGGCGGGTATCTCCTCCTCCTCCTCACACATCACAGGACGGTATCTCCTCCTCCTCCTCACACATCACAGGGCGGGTATCTCCTCCTCCTCCTCACACATCACAGGGCGGGTATCTCCTCCTCCTCCTCACACATCACAGGACAGGTATCTCCTCCTCACACATCACAGGACGGGTATCTCCTCCTCCTCCTCACACATCACAGGACAGGTATCTCCTCCTCCTCACACATCACAGGACGGGTATCTCCTCCTCCTCCTCACACATCACAGGACAGGTATCTCCTCCTCCACACACATCACAGGACGGGTATCTCCTCCTCCTCACACATCACAGGACGGGTATCTCCTCCTCCTCACACATCACAGGACGGGTATCTCCTCCTCACACATCACAGGACAGGTATCTCCTCCTCACACATCACAGGACGGGTATCTCCTCCTCCTCACACATCTCAGGACGGGTATCTCCTCCTCCTCACACATCACAGGACGGGTATCTCCTCCTCCTCACACATCACAGGACGGTTATCTCCTCCTCCTCCTCACACATCACAGGACAGGTATCTCCTCCTCCTCACACATCACAGGACGGGTATCTCCTCCTCCTCACACATCACAGGACGGTTATCTCCTCCTCCTCACACATCACAGGACGGGTATCTCCTCCTCCTCCTCACACATCACAGGACGGTTATCTCCTCCTCACACATCACAGGACGGGTATCTCCTCCTCCTCACACATCACAGGACGGGTATCTCCTCCTCCTCCTCACATCACAGGACGGGTATCTCCTCCTCCTCCTCACACATCACAGGACGGGAATCTCCACCTCCTCCTCACACATCACAGGGCGGGTATCTCCTCCTCCTCACACATCACAGGACGGGTATCTCCTCCTCCTCCTCACACCTCACAGGACGGGTATCTCCTCCTCACGCATCACAGGACAGGTATCTCCTCCTCTTCTCACATCACAGGACGGGTATCTCCTCCTCCTCACACATCACAGGGCGGGTATCTCCTCCTCCTCCTCACACATCACAGGACGGTATCTCCTCCTCCTCCTCACACATCACAGGGCGGGTATCTCCTCCTCCTCCTCACACATCACAGGGCGGGTATCTCCTCCTCCTCCTCACACATCACAGGACGGTTATCTCCTCCTCACACATCACAGGACGGGTATCTCCTCCTCCTCACACATCACAGGACGGGTATCTCCTCCTCCTCACACATCACAGGACGGTTATCTCCTCCTCCTCACACATCACAGGACGGGTATCTCCTCCTCCTCCTCACACATCACAGGACGGTTATCTCCTCCTCACACATCACAGGACGGGTATCTCCTCCTCCTCACACATCACAGGACGGGTATCTCCTCCTCCTCCTCACACATCACAGGACGGAAATCTCCACCTCCTCCTCACACATCACAGGGCGGGTATCTCCTCCTCCTCACACATCACATGACGGGTATCTCCTCCTCCTCACACATCACAGGGCGGGTATCTCCTCCTCCTCCTCACACATCACAGGACGGTATCTCCTCCTCCTCCTCACACATCACAGGGCGGGTATCTCCTCCTCCTCCTCACACATCACAGGGCGGGTATCTCCTATCTCCTCCTCCTCCTCCTCACACATCACAGGACGGGTATCTCTCCTCCTCACACATCACAGGACGGGTATCTCCTCCTCCTCCTCACACATCACAGGACAGGTATCTCCTCCTCCTCACACATCACAGGACGGGTATCTCCTCCTCCTCCTCCTCACACATCACAGGACGGGTATCTCCTCCTCCTCACACATCACAGGACGGGTATCTCCTCCTCCTCACACATCACAGGACGGGTATCTCCTGCTCACACATCACAGGACGGGTATCTCCTCCTCACACATCACAGGACGGGTATCTCCTCCTCATACATCACAGGACGGGTATCTCCTCCTCCTCACACATCACAGGGCGGGTATCTCCTCCTCCTCCTCACACATCACAGGACGGTATCTCCTCCTCCTCCTCACACATCACAGGGCGGGTATCTCCTCCTCCTCCTCACACATCACAGGACGGGTATCTCCTCCTCACACATCACAGGGCGGGTATCTCCTCCTCCTCCTCACACATCACAGGACGGTATCTCCTCCTCCTCCTCACACATCACAGGGCGGGTATCTCCTCCTCCTCCTCACACATCACAGGGGCGGTATCTCCTCCTCCTCCTCACACATCACAGGACAGGTATCTCCTCCTCACACATCACAGGACGGGTATCTCCTCCTCCTCCTCACACATCACAGGACAGGTATCTCCTCCTCCTCACACATCACAGGACGGGTATCTCCTCCTCCTCCTCACACATCACAGGACAGGTATCTCCTCCTCCACACACATCACAGGACGGGTATCTCCTCCTCCTCACACATCACAGGACGGGTATCTCCTCCTCCTCACACATCACAGGACGGGTATCTCCTCCTCACACATCACAGGACAGGTATCTCCTCCTCACACATCACAGGACGGGTATCTCCTCCTCCTCACACATCTCAGGACGGGTATCTCCTCCTCCTCACACATCACAGGACGGGTATCTCCTCCTCCTCACACATCACAGGACGGTTATCTCCTCCTCCTCCTCACACATCACAGGACAGGTATCTCCTCCTCCTCACACATCACAGGACGGGTATCTCCTCCTCCTCACACATCACAGGACGGTTATCTCCTCCTCCTCACACATCACAGGACGGGTATCTCCTCCTCCTCCTCACACATCACAGGACGGTTATCTCCTCCTCACACATCACAGGACGGGTATCTCCTCCTCCTCACACATCACAGGACGGGTATCTCCTCCTCCTCCTCACATCACAGGACGGGTATCTCTCCTCCTCCTCCTCACACATCACAGGACGGGAATCTCCACTCTCCTCCTCACACATCACAGGGCGGGTATCTCCTCCTCCTCACACATCACAGGACGGGTATCTCCTCCTCCTCCTCACACCTCACAGGACGGGTATCTCCTCCTCACGCATCACAGGACAGGTATCTCCTCCTCTTCACACATCACAGGACGGGTATCTCCTCCTCCTCACACATCACAGGGCGGGTATCTCCTCCTCCTCCTCACACATCACAGGACGGTATCTCCTCCTCCTCCTCACACATCACAGGGCGGGTATCTCCTCCTCCTCCTCACACATCACAGGGCGGGTATCTCCTCCTCCTCCTCACACATCACAGGACGGTTATCTCCTCCTCACACATCACAGGACGGGTATCTCCTCCTCCTCACACATCACAGGACGGGTATCTCCTCCTCCTCAACACATCACAGGACGGTTATCTCCTCCTCCTCACACATCACAGGACGGGTATCTCCTCCTCCTCCTCACACATCACAGGACGGTTATCTCTCCTCCTCACACATCACAGGACGGGTATCTCCTCCTCCTCACACATCACAGGGACGGGTATCTCCTCCTCCTCCTCACACATCACAGGACGGGAATCTCCACCTCCTCCTCACACATCACAGGGCGGGTATCTCCTCCTCCTCACACATCACATGACGGGTATCTCCTCCTCCTCCTCACACATCACAGGACGGGTATCTCCTCCTCCTCCTCACACATCACAG
This sequence comes from Hyla sarda, assembly GCF_029499605.1. Classification (NCBI taxonomy): domain Eukaryota; kingdom Metazoa; phylum Chordata; class Amphibia; order Anura; family Hylidae; genus Hyla; species Hyla sarda. Next base: position 55,395 of record NW_026610998.1, read on the forward strand.
GGACGGGTATCTCTTCCTCCTCACACATCACAGGGCGGGTATCTCCTCCTCCTCCTCCTCACATCACAGGACGGGTATCTCCTCCTCCTCACACATCACAGGACGGGTATCTCCTCCTCCTCACACATCACAGGGCGGGTATCTCCTCCTCCTCCTCACACATCACAGGACGGGTATCTCCTCCTCCTCCTCAAACATCACAGGGCGGGTATCTCCTCCTCCTCCTCACACATCACTGGACGGGTATCTCCTCCTCCTCCTCACACATCACAGGACGGGTATCTCCTCCTCCTCACACATCACAGGACGGGTATCTCCTCCTCCTCCTCACACATCACAGGACGGGTGTCTCCTCCTCCTCCTCACACATCACAGGGCGGGTATCTCCTCCTCCTCACACATCACAGGACAGGTATCTCCTCCTCCTCCTCACACATCACAGGGCGGGTATCTCCTCCTCCTCCTCACACATCACAGGACGGGGTATCTCCTCCTCACACATCACAGGACGGGAATCTCCACCTCCTCCTCACACATCACAGGGCGGGTATCTCCTCCTCCTCACACATCACAGGACGGGTATCTCCTCCTCCTCCTCAACACATCACAGGACGGGTATCTCCTCCTCCTCCTCACACATCACAGGACGGGAATCTCCACCTCCTCCTCACACATCACAGGACGGGTATCTCCTCCTCCTCACACATCACAGGGCGGGTATCTCCTCCTCCTCCTCACACATCACAGGACGGGTATCTCCTCCTCCTCCTCACACATCACAGGACGGGTATCTCCTCCTCACACATCACAGGACGGGTATCTCCTCCTCCTCCTCCTCACACATCACAGGACGGGTATCTCCTCCTCCTCCTCACACATCACAGGACGGGTATCTCCTCCTCCTCACACATCACAGGACGGGTATCTCCTCCTCACACCTCACAGGGCGGGTATCTCCTCCTCCTCCTCACACATCACAGGACGGGTATCTCCTCCTCACACATCACAGGACGATATCTCCTCCTCCTCCTCACACATCACAGGACGGGTATCTCCTCCTCCTCACACATCACAGGACGGGTATCTCCTCCTCACACATCACAGGGCGGGTATCTCCTCCTCCTCCTCACACATCACAGGACGGGTATCTCCTCCTCCTCCTCACACATCACAGGACGGGTATCTCCTCCTCCTCCTCACACATCACAGGGCGGTATCTCCTCCTCCTCCTCACACATCACAGGGACGGTATCTCCTCCTCCTCCTCACACATCACAGGACGGGTATCTCCTCCTCCTCCTCACACATCACAGGACGGGTATCTCCTCCTCCTCCTCACACATCACAGGGCGGGTATCTCCTCCTCCTCAGCACATCACAGGACAGGTATCTCCTCCTCCTCCTCACACATCACAGGGCGGGTATCTCCTCCTCCTCCTCACACATCACAGGACGGGTATCTCCTCCTCACACATCACAGGACGGGTATCTCCTCCTCCTCCTCCTCACACATCACAGGACGGGTATCTCCTCCTCCTCACACATCACAGGACGGGTATCTCCTCCTCCTCCTCCTCCTCACACATCACAGGACGGGTATCTCCTCCTCCTCCTCACATCACAGGACGGGTATCTCCTCCTCCTCACACATCACAGGACGGGTATCTCCTCCTCCTCCTCCTCACACATCACAGGACGGGTATCTCCTCCTCCTCCTCACACATCACAGGACGGGTATCTCCTCCTCCTCCTCCTCCTCACACATCACAGGACGGGTATCTCCTCCTCCTCCTCCTCACACATCACAGGACGGGTATCTCTTCCTCCTCACACATCACAGGACGGGTATCTCCTCCTCCTCACACATCACAGGACGGGTATCTCCTCCTCCTCACACATCACAGGACGGGTATCTCCTCCTCCTCACACATCACAGGACGGGTATCTCCTCCTCCTCACACATCACAGGACGGGTATCTCCTCCTCCTCACACATCACAGGACGGGTATCTCCTGCTCACACATCACAGGACGGGTATCTCCTCCTCACACATCACAGGACGGGTATCTCCTCCTCCTCCTCCTCACACATCACAGGACGGGTATCTCCTCCTCCTCCTCACACATCACAGGACGGGTATCTCCTCCTCCTCCTCACACATCACAGGACGGGTATCTCCTCCTCCTCACACATCACAGGACGGGTATCTCCTCCTCCTCCTCACACATCACAGGACGGGTATCTCCTCCTCCTCCTCACACATCACAGGACGGGTATCTCCTCCTCCTCACACATCACAGGACGGGTATCTCTTCCTCCTCACACATCACAGGACGGGTATCTCCTCCTCCTCCTCACACATCACAGGACGGGTATCTCCTCCTCCTCACACATCACAGGACGGGTATCTCCTCCTCCTCACACATCACAGGACGGGTATCTCCTCCTCCTCCTCCTCCTCACACATCACAGGACGGGTATCTCCTCCTCCTCCTCCTCACACATCACAGGACGGGTATCTCCTCCTCCTCCTCACACATCACAGGACGGGTATCTCCTCCTCTTCCTTACTGACCCCCGATCTCCCTTTCTAGGAGCAGATTCCTCCCGACTTCGATTATGTTACAGCTCGCAGACAGTTTTTGAGTCCGGTTGTCGCTGAGGTTAACCTGGAAGATCTAAAGTGGACAAAGCCAGACGATGATAAAATCCGTCATTTTTTGTGCCGGGAGAAGCACATGAGGTGAGTGCGATCATACGAGATCCTATATCACACGTCCCACGGTCATCCTTTAATATTAGGATAGCCAGGAACAAGGGAAGGTGATCAATAGAGGAGATGGCCTCAGGTCTGTGAGGAGAGACTCTAACATTAGAAGGAAGTCTCTCACCATGTTCCCTGTCCTCCTCTTTATGTGTCTGGTATTAAAGGGGTACTCCGCCCCTAGACATCTTACATGTGTGATTGCGGGGGTCCCACCACTGAGGACCCCCGTGATCTCCCTGCTGCACCCGGCATTCGTTTAGAGGGCAGGGTGGAGGTGACAGCCGTCATGCTCCCTCCCATAGACTTAGATTGAGGGGGCATGGCCATGACGTCGCGCGCCTCCGCCCTGCATCACCAGTCATCCGGCATGGAGCTAAGTTCATTCCGTGCACCGGATTTCTGGGGTGCCGCAGCCGAGATTGCGGGGTCCTTCATATAGCAGATGCTTAACAGCTAAAATAGGGGTAATAGGGCTGTCACCCAACTTTCCACACCGACATATAATTGTGCATTATGTAGTGTTACATTCTATGGACCAGGTTCTTGGGATTACACTGAGGGGCGTTAAAGTAATGAGGAACCTTCTCTCCTATAGAGAGGTCAGAGTCAACAGTGTCCTACAAAAGCTTCATCCACCTAAGAAACAAAAAACACAAAAAAGAAAATCCACTGCGACTGAAGTTTCTCCAAACAAACAAACGAAAATGAGCGAGTTCTACCCAGCAAAGAAGATGGTGCATCCAAATAAGGTAAAAGATTGTGCCACAGGTGCGCCAAAGTAACTGATCTATTCCCAAATCTCCGCCTACTCCTGGGCGCACTCCTCTCTGTTATAGCAGATTTGTCCGGGATTGGGCTGTAAAACTGAGAATTATCTGCAAAGAGCAAAGAGCCCTCGTGATGAACAATGTAATATACATGCAGAGGGTGGACAGAGCAGGAACGGTGCAACTTCAGCCAATATACAGAGCAGGAAGTCTGTACGGTGCAGCTTCAGCCAATATACAGAGCAGGAAGTCTGTACTGTTCAGCTTCAGCCAATAGACACAGAGCAGGAAGTCTGTACGGTGCAGCTTCAGTCAATAGCTTCAGAGCAGAAAGTCTGTACGGTGCAGCTTCAGTCAATAGCTTCAGAGCAGAAAGTCTGTACGGTGCAGCTTCAGTCAATAGCTTCAGAGCAGAAAGTCTGTACGGTGCAGCTTCAGCCAATAGACACAGAGCAGGAAGTCTGTACGGTGCAGCTTCAGTCAATAGCTTCAGAGCAGGAAGTCTGTACGATGCAGCTTCAGTCAATAGCTTCAGAGCAGAAAGTCTGTACGGTGCAGCTTCAGTCAATGGCTTCAGAGCAGAAAGTCTGTACGGTGCAGCCTCAGCCAATAGACACAGAGCAGAAAGTCTGTACGGTGCAGCCTCAGCCAATAGACACAGAGCAGGAAGTCTGTACAGTGCAGCTTCAGTCAATAGCTTCAGAGCAGGAAGTCTGTACGATGCAGCTTCAGTCAATAGCTTCAGAGCAGAAAGTCTGTACAGTGCAGCTTCAGCCAATAGATACAGAGCAGGAAGTCTGTACTGTTCAGCTTAAGACAATAGATACAGAGCAGGAAGTCTGTACGGTGCAGCTTCAGCCAATATACAGAGCAGGAAGTCTGTACTGTTCAGCTTCAGCCAATAGACACAGAGCAGGAAGTCTGTACGGTGCAGCTTCAGTCAATAGCTTCAGAGCAGAAAGTCTGTACAGTGCAGCTTCAGTCAATAGCTTCAGAGCAGAAAGTCTGTACGGTGCAGCTTCAGTCAATAGATGCAGAGCAGGAAGTCTGTACTGTTCAGCTTCAGTCAATAGCTTCAGAGCAGAAAGTCTGTACAGTGCAGCTTCAGCCAATAGATGCAGAGCAGGAAGTCTGTACTGTTCAGCTTCAGACAATAGATACAGAGCAGGAAGTCTGTACGGTGCAGCTTCAGCCAATAGATGCAGAGCAGGAAGTCTGTACTGTTCAGCTTCAGACAATAGATACAGAGCAGGAAGTCTGTACTGTGCAGCTTCAGCCAATAGATGCAGAGCAGGAAGTCTCTACGTTGCAGCTTCAGCCAATATACAGAGCAGGAAGTCTCTACGGTGCAGCTTCAGCCAATAGATGCAGAGCAGGAAGTCTGTACTGTTCAGCTTCAGACAATAGATACAGAGCAGGAAGTCTGTACGGTGCAGCTTCAGCTAATAGATGCAGAGCAGGAAGTCTGTACTGTTCAGCTTCAGCCAATATACAGAGCAGGAAGTCTGTACGGTGCAGCTTCAGCCAATAGATGCAGAGCAGGAAGTCTGTACGGTTTAGCTTCAGCCAATATACAGAGCAGGAAGTCTGTACAGTGCAGCTTCAGCCAATAGTTGCAGAGCAGGAAGTCTGTACGGCGCAGCTTCAGTCAATAGCTTCAGAGCAGGAAGTCTGTACAGAGCAGGAAGTGATGTCAGAATAGGGGTGTCACTTTGGCAACATCTCAACATCTCTTGTTAAATTGCCCGACTACATCACATGACCTTAGTTCTGTCAATTCTTTTTTTTTGTCATGTGACCGTGGCAGTTTTGTTTTACTAATTAATTGTTTTATTTAGAGTTTTATGTTGCCCAGTTAGTCCTGTTTTGCACCTATGTTTCACCGAAGGTGGTGTTACCGCCATTATCCCTCCATGTCCCCCTGTTATTCTCTTCTGTATGGACAGATGAGTTCATGACATGCTGGGAGTTGTGTATCACAACAGCTGGGGTCCTTATTCTGATGGTGGTGGAGCGCCACCTATAGGGCAGCTCTCCTGTATATACATCATGATGTCCTCTCCTGTTCCCTCAGTCTACCCCTGGAGGCCCGTATCCTCAGTGCAGTGATGTCAGAGGGATCGATCGGCTGCAGCCATGAGGGACATGGATCTATGACCTAGAAATCTTCATGTCTGTGATCTGGAGGGGGTGAAGGACAGATGCCCTCTGCTTTGGATATATTGTCAGAGCCTTCTTAAAGGAGAACTCCTCTCACCCCTGACTCTCCATGGTGTTCACTGGAGCCCCCCGCACCCAGGCTGTGACTGTCCGGAGGGTCTTACACTGTGGTGGGCTGTACTTTGTAGTGACACACATATTTTCACACCAGCAGATGATGGGACAGAAATGATAGAACATATAAAGGTTTTTTATGTGTATAGTACCCGACCTGCTTCATTGTAATTCATTTCACAGTGCCGAGCAGTGCGCTTCGTTCCCTTCCATCAAGTCTGTGTGAAGCGAGATGGAGATCGCTGAGAGCTGAGGAGTGAAGAGCATTACTGCGCGCATCACTCCTTCTAATGATTGTTGGGGGTTACAGCGCTATGACCCCGAGATAGACGGAGATCGCTGAGGGCTGAGGAGTGAAGAGCACTACTGTGCACATCACTAATTCTAATGATTGTTGGGGGTTACAGCGCTATGACCCCTAGATGGACGGAGATCGCTGAGAGCTGAGGAGTGAAGAGCACTACTGTGCACATCACTCCTTCTAATGATTGTTGGGGGTTACAGCGCTATGACCCCGAGATAGACGGAGATCGCTGAGAGCTGAGGAGTGAAGAGCACTACTGCGCACATCACTCCTTCTAATGATTGTTGGGGGTTACAGCGCTATGACCCTGAGATAGACGGAGATCGCTGAGAGCTGAGGAGTGAAGAGCACTACTGTGCACATCACTAATTCTAATGATTATTGGGGGTTACAGCGCTATGACCCCGAGATGGACGGAGATCGCTGAGAGCTGAGGAGTGAAGAGCACTACTGTGCACATCACTAATTCTAATGATTGTTGGGGGTTACAGCGCTATGACCCCGAGATGGACGGAGATCGCTGAGAGCTGAGGAGTAAAGAGCACTACTGTGCACATCACTAATTCTAATGATTATTGGGGGTTACAGCGCTATGACCCCGAGATGGACGGAGATCGCTGAGAGCTGAGGAGTGAAGAGCACTACTGTGCACATCACTAATTCTAATGATTGTTGGGGGTTACAGCGCTATGACCCCGAGATGGATGGAGATCGCTGAGAGCTGAGGAGTGAAGAGCACTACTGTGCACATCACTAATTCTAATGATTGTTGGGGGTTACAGTGTTATGACCCTGAGATAGACGGAGATCGCTGAGAGCTGAGGAGTGAAGAGCACTACTGTGCACATCACTCCTTCTAATGATTGTTGGGGGTTACAGCGCTATGACCCTGAGATAGACGGAGATCGCTGAGAGCTGAGGAGTGAAGAGCACTACTGTGCACATCACTAATTCTAATGATTATTGGGGGTTACAGCGCTATGACCACGAGATGGACGGAGATCGCTGAGAGCTGAGGAGTAAAGAGCACTACTGTGCACATCACTAATTCTAATGATTATTGGGGGTTACAGCGCTATGACCCCGAGATGGACGGAGATCGCTGAGAGCTGAGGAGTGAAGAGCACTACTGTGCACATCACTAATTCTAATGATTGTTGGGGGTTACAGTGTTATGACCACGAGATAGACGGAGATCGCTGAGAGCTGAGGAGTGAAGAGCACTACTGTGCACATCACTCCTTCTAATGATTGTTGGGGGTTACAGCGCTATGACCACGAGATGGACGGAGATCGCTGAGAGCTGAGGAGTAAAGAGCACTACTGTGCACATCACTAATTCTAATGATTGTTGGGGGTTACAGCGCTATGACCCCGAGATGGACGGAGATCGCTGAGAGCTGAGGAGTGAAGAGCACTACTGTGCACATCACTCCTTCTAATGATTATTGGGGGTTACAGCGCTATGACCCCGAGATGGATGGAGATCGCTGAGAGCTGAGGAGTGAAGAGCACTACTGTGCACATCACTAATTCTAATGATTGTTGGGGGTTACAGCGCTATGACCCCGAGATGGACGGAGATCGCTGAGAGCTGAGGAGTGAAGAGCACTACTGTGCACATCACTAATTCTAATGATTGTTGGGGGTTACAGTGTTATGACCTTTGTTGATGTCAAAAGTTTTTATACATAGAGGGGTCCTCTGCAGTATATAGGAGTGATGACTGATACATAGAGGGGTCCTCTGCAGTATATAGGAGTGATGACTGATACATAGAGGGGTCCTCCGCAGTATATAGTAGTGATGACTGATACATAGAGGGGTCCTCTGCAGTATATAGTAGTGATGACTGATGCATAGAGGGGTCCTCTGCAGTATATAGGAGTGATGACTGATACATAGAGGGGTCCTCTGCAGTATATAGGAGTGATGACTGATACATAGAGGGGTCCTCTGCAGTATATAGGAGTGATGACTGATACATAGAGGGGTCCTCTGCAGTATATAGGAGTGATGACTGATACATGGAGGAGTCCTCTGCAGTATATAGTAGTGATGACTGATACATAGAGGGGTCCTCCGCAGTATATAGTAGTGATGGCTGATACGTAGAGGGGTCCTCTGCAGTATATAGTAGTGATGGCTGATACATAGAGGGGTCCTCCGCAGTATATAGTAGTGATGACTGATACATAGAGGGGTCCTCTGCAGTATATAGTAGTGATGACTGATGCATAGAGGGGTCCTCCGCAGTATATAGTAGTGATGACTGATACATAGAGGGGTCCTCTGCAGTATATAGGAGTGATAACTGATACATAGAGGAGTCCTCTGCAGTATATAGGAGTGATGACTGATACATAGAGGGGTCCTCTGCAGTATATAATAGTGATGACTGATACATAGAGGGGTCCTCTGCAGTATATAGGAGTGATGACTGATACATAGAGGGGTCCTCCGCAGTATATAGTAGTGAGGACTGATACATGGAGGAGTCCTCTGCAGTATATAGTAGTGATAACTGATACACGGAGGAGTCCTCTGCAGTATATAGTAGTGATGACTGATACATAGAGGGGTCCTCCGCAGTATATAGTAGTGATGACTGATACATAGAGGGGTCCTCTGCAGTATATAGTAGTGATGACTGATACATAGAGGGGTCCTCTGCAGTATATAGGAGTGATGACTGATACATAGAGGGGTCCTCCGCAGTATATAGTAGTGATGACTGATACATAGAGGGGTCCTCTGCAGTATATAGTAGTGATGACTGATACATAGAGGGGTCCTCTGCAGTATATAGGAGTGATGACTGATACATAGAGGGGTCCTCCGCAGTATATAGGAGTGATGACTGATACATAGAGGGGTCCTCCGCAGTATAGAGGAGTGATGACTGATACATGGAGGGGTCCTCCGCAGTATATAGTAGTGATGACTGATACATAGAGGGGTCCTCTGCAGTATATAGTAGTGATGACTGATGCATAGAGGGGTCCTCCGCAGTATATAGTAGTGATGACTGATACATAGAGGGGTCCTCTGCAGTATATAGGAGTGATAACTGATACATAGAGGAGTCCTCTGCAGTATATAGGAGTGATGACTGATACATAGAGGGGTCCTCTGCAGTATATAATAGTGATGACTGATACATAGAGGGGTCCTCTGCAGTATATAGGAGTGATGACTGATACATAGAGGGGTCCTCCGCAGTATATAGTAGTGAGGACTGATACATGGAGGAGTCCTCTGCAGTATATAGTAGTGATAACTGATACACGGAGGAGTCCTCTGCAGTATATAGTAGTGATGACTGATACATAGAGGGGTCCTCCGCAGTATATAGTAGTGATGACTGATACATAGAGGGGTCCTCTGCAGTATATAGTAGTGATGACTGATACATAGAGGGGTCCTCTGCAGTATATAGGAGTGATGACTGATACATAGAGGGGTCCTCCGCAGTATATAGTAGTGATGACTGATACATAGAGGGGTCCTCTGCAGTATATAGTAGTGATGACTGATACATAGAGGGGTCCTCTGCAGTATATAGGAGTGATGACTGATACATAGAGGGGTCCTCCGCAGTATATAGGAGTGATGACTGATACATAGAGGGGTCCTCCGCAGTATAGAGGAGTGATGACTGATACATGGAGGGGTCCTCCGCAGTGTATAGTAGTGATGACTGATACATAGAGGGGTCCTCCGCAGTATATAGGAGTGTGGTAGCTTGTGGGGTGTAGGGTATGGGGAATGTAGTTGTGCAGGTATTAAAGGGTGCTTGTTAACCCTTGCTATTTGTGACGCCAGGGTGAGGGCTCCTCAATAAAGCTTTTCCTACCGCCCCCCTTCCCAGGAACGATAGGGAGGTAGATGATAATAGGTTTGAGGTAGGTAGTAATAATGGATTGTCCACAACCGGAAAGCTTCTGCAAACAGCGTTAACTTTACTGAAGATTTTCTATACACCTTATTAACATAACACTCTCTCATCAATACAGCTTCCTTTTGGAGATTGACAATGGTTGGGACTTTAGCTTTAAGAGTCTCTAGTCTATTGCGCTGTTCCACTGGATTTAGGGGAATTAGTTGCGGTCCAGTAGTCAGGCTAGTATTAGCAGGAATTAGAGTAAGACTCACGATTTTTGGTTCTGCTGAGGCCGTAGGTTTTGAGGCCTAGCGTGTCTTTGAAAGTTGCGTAGCACCGTCCTGTTAGTCTGGCATCCACGAGAGCAGCAACCCAAGAGAGCGATAATTGGACGCATCTCCCTTATATGGGCAGGGGCTGGACTAACGCTAATTGGTCCAAACGGATGTCAATCACCTTTTCAGAGATTTCTGGGTAACACGTGACCCAAGGACCTCCTAAGGTCCTGCAACATACCATAGAGGTTACTAGTATGGTCACATGACCGAAGGTCCTGCGACGCTGAACAAGGTAAGTACTATACATTTCTATAAAATATAGAAATAATTATTAATATATACATTTATTAACATTAAAGTTAGACTTAAGGAGAGGCGACCAGGGGCTGTCCCACCCGAGGAACCCTACCTGAACGTAGTTACTCTGACTTTGGGGACCTCTACACTAGGTACTGGATACAATATGGTACCGGGACACCACAAACCCCCCTTACTTAAGATAAGTCGGCCTCGACGTCAGTCCCCTAAGACAGAGGGACGAAGTGATGGTCGGGTACAACCTATAAACCTACTTGACATTTACTTTGGTGTACATACATTGGTTTGGGTAAACTCACGAACAAGGTTGGTTAGTTCATGAATTTAGTAACAGGATGATATTAGTCACATGAGATACATCCTACTTAGCATTTTTCTTTCTCTAGCTCACTAGACAATTGAAATCTCACTATACATTTTTATTTAGGTTCACTAGACAATTGAATTCTCACTATACATTTGTGCCATATTAGCTACCTGTTTAGTACACTGGAAGTATATTGGCTTGCCCGAGGCTTTCTACAAACAAAGCTGGCTACTAGGGTCTATTGGCTACACGCTCCTACCCCTAGAACACAACAGATAAACCTTACTTAGGCTACCTTTAATTATGTGCATTACCTTTAAGCTAGCAAGAGTATCTACTGGCCAGACAGAACATCTCGCACATGTATAAGAACAGAGAATTAGTGTACATGACAGTGGCAGGAATTGGAAAAATGACATTAACTACAATTCCCAAGGCATTTACTTTAGTGTGAGATACATTTTTGTTTGTTTGATATACTAAATTTAAGTGAACTCACCTCACTTAAGTGATAGTTTTGAGGTGCTATGTGTTTAGTACTATGTGGAAGGTCAGTCTTGATATCTTAGGGGAAGTTTCCCTTGAGTGGACCTTTGAGAAGGTGTTAGTGATGGGTGACAACACTGTTATTCCTCAGCCGAGGAAGCCACCTATTAGCTACTACTACAACACCTATTATATACATTTTGTATGTACATGTATACAATAACCATTTACATTAAGTTATTCTAGTATGAATATTTATTAAACACTCCAACAGGGTTCAGGTGCATACACCTGATAAGTGCAACTTTCACAAAGAATGTCACGTTACTATTGAGGTATATACATGTAAACGTGCATGCAAGGATCAGCAGTCCACCTGCACTAAGAGTCTAAACTTTCTCGGCTGCAGCTATCAGCCGGGCGCACACTTACAAATCTCCCACCTCTAGGAGTCTCTTGGTCTAAAGACCAAGCACAAAAGCTTGATGGTTACGTTACAACTTAAACAGTCTTAGCATAGTCCTGCTGTCACGATTCGGCTGGCTGGAGGTGGATCCTCTGTGCCAGAGAGGGATTGGCGTGGACCGTGTTGGTGGACCGGTTCTAAGTTGCTACTGGTATTCACCAGAGCCCACCGCAAAGCGGGATGGTCTTGCAGCGGCGGTAGCAACCAGGTCGTATCCACCAGCAACGGCTCAACCTCTCTGACTGCTGAAAATAGGCGCGGTACAAGGGAGTAGACAAGAGCAAGGTCGGACGTAGCAGAAGGTCAGGGCAGGCAGCAAGGATCGTAGTCAGGGGCAACGGCAGGAGGTCTGGAACACAGGCTAGGAACACACAAGGAAACGCTTTCACTGGCACAATGGCAACAAGATCCGGCAAGGGAGTGCAGGGGAAGTGATGTATAAATAGGGAGTGCACAGGTGAACACACTAATTAAACCTGCTGCGCCAATCAGTGGCGCAGTGGCCCTTTAAATTGCAGAGACCCGGCGCGCGCGCCCTAAGGAGCGGGGCCGCGCGCGCCGGGACAAGACCGACGGGGAGCGAGTCAGGTACGGGAGCCGGGATGCGCATCGCGAGCAAGCACCTCCCGCATCGAGAATCGCATCCCGGCTGAGAGAGACATTGCAGCGCACCCGGTCAGCAGGTCTGACCGGGGCGCTGCAAATGCGAGGAAGTTGCGAGCGCTCCGGGGAGGAGCGGGGACCCGGAGCGCTCGGCGTAACAGTACCCCCCCCCCTTGGGTCTCCCCCTCTTCTTGGAGCCTGAGAACCTGAGAATAAGACTTTTGTCTAGGATGTTGTCCTCAGGTTCCCAGGATCTCTCTTCTGGACCACAGCCTTCCCAATCCACCAAAAAATTTTTTTTTCCTCTGTCTGTCTTGGAGGCCAGAATCTCCTTCACGGAGAAGACGTCAGAAGAACCGGATACAGGAGTGGGAGAAACAAGTTTGGGAGAGAAGCGGTTAATGATGAGTGGTTTAAGGAGAGAGACATGGAAGGCATTGGGAATACGAAGAGAAGGAGGAAGAAGGAGTTTGTAAGAGACAGGGTTGATCTGGCACAAGACTTTGAAAGGACCAAGATAGCGTGGTCCCAGTTTGTAACTGGGGACACGAAAGCGGACATATTTAGCAGAGAGCCATACCTTGTCTCCGGGAGCAAAAATGGGGGGAGTTCTTCTTTTCTTATCGGCAAATCTTTTCATCCGGGATGAAGCCTGTAAAAGAGAATTTTGGGTCTCTTTCCATATGGTGGAAAGATCACGAGTCACTTCATCCACAGTGGGCAAACCAGAGGGCAAGGGAGTAGGGAGGGGGGGAAGAGGGTGACGGCCGTACACCACGAAAAATGGGGACTTAGCAGAAGATTCGGAGACTCTGAAGTTGTATGAGAATTCGGCCCATGGTAGAAGATCTGCCCAGTCATCCTGGCGGGAGGAAACAAAATGCCGTAAATAGTCACCCAGGACCTGATTAATTCTTTCTACTTGCCCATTGGATTGGGGATGATAAGAAGAAGAGAAGTTTAATTTAATCTTGAGCTGTTTACAGAGGGCCCTCCAGAATTTAGACACGAATTGGACGCCTCTATCCGAGACGATATGCGTGGGCAATCCATGAAGGCGAAAAATGTGTACAAAAAATTGCTTTGCCAACTGAGGCGCTGAAGGAAGACCAGGAAGAGGAATAAAATGTGCCATCTTGGAAAATCGATCAACGACCACCCAAACAACTGTGTTGCCACGGGATGAGGGCAAGTCTGTAATAAAGTCCATACCAATCTGTGACCAAGGCTGTTCGGGAACGGGCAGAGGATGAAGGAGGCCAGCAGGCTTCTGGGGAGGAGTCTTATCCCGGGCACAGACAGTACAGGCCCGCACAAAATCAACAACATCCGTCTCCAGAGTCGGCCACCAATAAAAACGAGAGATGAGTTGCAAGGATTTTTTGATGCCCGCATGGCCTGCGAGATGGGAGGAGTGACCCCATTTGAGGATTCCGAGGCGTTGGCGTGGAGAAACGAAGGTCTTCCCTGGAGGAGTTTGCCTGATGGAAGCAGGAGAGGTGGAGATCAGACAGTCCGGAGGAATGATGTGTTGCGGAGAGACCTCTACTTCAGAGGCATCAGAAGAACGAGAGAGGGCATCGGCCCTAATGTTCTTGTCAGCAGGGCGAAAATGAATTTCAAAGTTAAAACGGGCAAAGAACAACGACCACCTGGCCTGGCGAGGGTTCAGTCGTTGGGCAGACTGGAGATAGGAGAGATTCTTGTGATCAGTGTATATGATAACTGGAAATTTTGATCCCTCCAGCAGATGCCTCCATTCCTCAAGCGCCAATTTAATGGCCAGTAGTTCTCGATCCCCGATGGAGTAATTTCTCTCCGCTGGAGAGAAGGTCCTAGAAAAAAACCCACAAGTAACAGCATGCCCGGAAGAATTTTTTTGTAGAAGGACAGCTCCAGCTCCCACTGAGGAGGCATCTACCTCCAATAGGAAGGGTTTAGATGGGTCAGGTCTGGAGAGCACGGGAGCAGAAGAAAAGGCAGACTTGAGATGTTTAAATGCGTCTTCCGCTTGTGGAGACCAGGACTTGGGATTGGCATTTTTCTTGGTTAAAGCCACGATAGGAGCCACAATAGTGGAAAAGTGTGGAATAAATTGTCTGTAATAATTGGCAAACCCCAAAAAACATTGGATAGCACGGAGTCCGGAGGGGCGTGGCCAATCTAAGACGGCAGAGAGTTTATCTGGGTCCATTTGTAGTCCCTGGCCAGAGACCAAGTATCCTAGGAAAGGAAGAGATTGACATTCAAAGAGACATTTCTCCATTTTGGCATAAAGTTGATTGTCCCGAAGTCTCTGAAGAACCATGCGGACATGCTGGCGGTGTTCTTCTAAGTTGGCAGAAAAAATCAGAATATCGTCCAGATAAACCACAACACAGGAATATAAGAGATCACGAAAAATTTCATTAACAAAGTCTTGAAAGACGGCAGGGGCGTTGCACAGGCCAAAGGGCATGACCAGATACTCAAAGTGTCCATCTCTGGTGTTAAATGCAGTCTTCCATTCGTCCCCCTCCCTGATGCGGATGAGATTATAAGCCCCCCTTAAGTCCAGTTTGGTAAAGATGTGGGCACCTTGTAGGCGATCAAAGAGTTCCGAGATAAGAGGTAAGGGGTAGCGTTTTTTTACCGTGATTTTATTAAGTCCGTGGTAGTCAATGCAAGGGCGTAGGGAGCCATCTTTTTTGGACACAAAAAAAAATCCAGCTCCGGCAGGAGAGGAGGATTTGCGGATAAACCCCTTTTTTAAATTTTCCTGGATGTACTCTGACATGGCAAGAGTCTCTGGAGCAGACAGAGGATAGATTCTGCCCCGGGGTGGAGTAGTACCCGGGAGGAGGTCAATAGGACAGTCATAAGGCCTGTGAGGGGGTAAAGTCTCAGCTTGCTTCTTGCAAAAGACGTCAGCATAGTCCATATAAGCCTTAGGAAGACCGGATACAGGGGGAACCACAGGGTCACGGCAGGGAGTACTGGGAACTGGTTTAAGACAGTCCTTGAGACAAGAAGTACCCCAGTTCTTGATCTCTCCTGTGGACCAATCAAGGGTTGGGAAATGGCGTTGAAGCCATGGTAATCCAAGAAGAATTTCAGAAGTGCAGTTGGAGAGGACCAAAAATTCAATTTTTTCGTGATGAGGTCCGATGCACATTAGGAGAGGTTCCGTGCGGTAACGCACGGTACAGTCCAATCTTTCATTGTAACAGAATTGATGTAGAGGGGTCTGGCGAGACTGGTCACAGGGATGTTGAACCTGTTGATGAGAGAGGCCAAAATAAAATTTCCTGCAGATCCGGAATCCAAGAAGGCCATAGCAGAGAAGGAGAAGGTAGAGGAAGATATCCGCACAGGCACAGTAAGGCGTGGAGAAGCAGAGTTGACATCAAAAACTGTCTCAACTTTGTGCGGAGTCAGCGTACGTCTTTCCAGGCGGGGAGGACGGATAGGACAATCCTTCAAGAAGTGTTCGGTACCGGCACAGTACAGGCACAGATTCTCCATGCGGCGTCGTGTTCTCTCTTGAGGTGTCAAGCGAGACCGGTCAACTTGCATAGCCTCCACGGCGGGAGGCACAGGAACGGATTGCAGAGGACCAGAGGAGAGAGGAGCCGGGGAGAAAAACCGCCTCGTGCGAACAAAGTCCATATCCTGGCGGAGCTCCTGACGCCTTTCGGAAAAACGCATGTCAATGCGAGTGGCCAGATGAATAAGTTCATGCAGGTTAGCAGGAATTTCTCGTGCGGCCAGCACGTCTTTAATGTTGCTGGATAGGCCTTTTTTAAAGGTCGCGCAGAGGGCCTCATTATTCCAGGATAATTCGGAGGCAAGAGTACGGAATTGGATGGCGTACTCGCCAACAGAAGAATTACCCTGGACCAGGTTCAGCAGGGCAGTCTCAGCAGAAGAGGCTCGGGCAGGTTCCTCAAAGACACTTCGAATCTCCGTGAAGAAGGAGTGTACAGAGGCAGTGACAGGGTCATTGCGGTCCCAGAGCGGTGTGGCCCATGACAGAGCTTTCCCAGACAGAAGGCTGACTACGAAAGCCACCTTAGACCTTTCAGTAGGAAACTGGTCCGACATCATCTCCAAGTGCAGGGAACATTGTGAAAGAAAGCCACGGCAAAACTTAGAGTCCCCATCAAATTTATCCGGCAAGGATAATCGTAGGCCGGAAGCGGCCACTCGCTGCGGAGGAGGTGCAGGAGCTGGCGGAGGAGATTGTTGCTGGAGTTGTGGTAATAGCTGCTGTAGCATCACGGTCAGTTGAGACAGCTGGTGGCCTTGTTGCGCTATCTGTTGCGACTGCTGGGCGACCACCGTGGTGAGGTCGGCGACAACTGGCAGTGGGACTTCAGCGGGATCCATGGCCGGATCTACTGTCATGATTCGGCTGGCTGGAGGTGGATCCTCTGTGCCAGAGAGGGATTGGCGTGGACCGTGTTGGTGGACCGGTTCTAAGTTGCTACTGGTATTCACCAGAGCCCGCCGCAAAGCGGGATGGTCTTGCAGCGGCGGTAGCAACCAGGTCGTATCCACCAGCAACGGCTCAACCTCTCTGACTGCTGAAGATAGGCGCGGTACAAGGGAGTAGACAAGAGCAAGGCCGGACGTAGCAGAAGGTCAGGGCAGGCAGCAAGGATCGTAGTCAGGGGCAACGGCAGGAGGTCTGGAACACAGGCTAGGAACACACAAGGAAACGCTTTCACTGGCACAATGGCAACAAGATCCGGCAAGGGAGTGCAGGGGAAGTGATGTATAAATAGGGAGTGCACAGGTGAACACACTAATTAAACCTGCTGCGCCAATCAGTGGCGCAGTGGCCCTTTAAATTGCAGAGACCCGGCGCGCGCGCGCCCTAAGGAGCGGGGCCGCGCGCGCCGGGACAAGACCGACGGGGAGCGAGTCAGGTACGGGAGCCGGGATGCGCATCGCGAGCGGGCGCCTCCCACATCGCGAATCGCATCCCGGCTGAGAGAGACATTGCAGCGCACCCGGTCAGCAGGTCTGACCGGGGCGCTGCAAATGCGAGGAAGTTGCGAGCGCTCCGGGGAGGAGCGGGGACCCGGAGCGCTCGGCGTAACACCTGCTAGGCTCATTTCTTGAACTTGTTGCAAACAGTTTGTGAAGACAAAAACAAAAAAATTCTCAAAGCAGAATAAGTGTCAGCTTAGAAGAAACTCTGGCAATGTCGTCCTGCTTTCCGCCCAGAGCCTCTACCCCTCTCTGGATCACGAGCAGGCAAAGAGTTAATGTGGCTCTCCCACACCACATTGGTCAGGGTAGAATGTGACACAGAAGGATTGAGGTTAACAGTTGGTGCTGGTTGATTCGGCCCCACCTCCTCATCAGGCATGGGCCGCAGCACATTTGTTGGTACCTGGGGGGCAGACCAAAGCTCCTTGTCAGGAGTAGGCCCATGTACTTCTGTTGGCACCCGCGGTCGAGGCCAAACCACCTGGACAGGAGTAGGCCAGGGTGCTTTGCTGTAGACAGTAGGAATTGGTTGCTGTTGTAGAGGCTCCTCCTCGAGTACGTTGGTGGAGGCATCAGGAGCAGGCAATTTCGGCCTCAGCTGGAAGGGATCCGCTTCCCAATCATTTGATGGAAAATTCTTGAAGGGCAACTGTGTTGGAGCTGCTGGCCTGGTGACTGTGGCCGCCCACTCTCCTCGCAGGCCCCGGACGGGGGTGTATTCCACTATCTCACCCACCTCCAGGGAATGGAACTTCTTGTGTAGATATGACCTCTGTACAGCTCGCCAGTTTACGAGGATGGTATAGCCGGTGTGGCAATCAATGAGGGTACCATAACCTCTGACCTTGTCGAACTTGGCCACTGTTGCTCTGCGACGTTCCAAGGGCTCCTCACCTTCTCTGGGATGATCCCATCTGCAGATAAAGAGTGCCTTCATCTCTTTGGTGTTCTCCTGATAGTGGATCCTCTCCTCAAGAGGCAGATGTACATGTTTAGGAGCATAAAGTTCTCTGTGTCAGGCCTTTAATTGTTCCATCAGGTCGGCTATTTCGGCCTCCTGGCAGGCCCTTTCTTGTTGTGCCTTAGGAACCGATGGTAGAGACTTCCCAGGCGGGGGTTGAAGCACATCATTCATATATTGGATAAAGTCAGGTTCATCCCCAAAGACCCATTGGGGCAATTTTGGTGAGCATGGTCGTGCATTTTGCAGGGCAGATAAGGGTTTCTCTGGTTCAGGGCTGCTAGAGGAAGAGAAGGCAGCCTCAGGTGGTGTGCTTGCCGAGGATTCCTCTGTCAGGATCTCAGCCCTTGAGCCCCGGGTGTGGTGGTGAGGGGACAATCTCACCGGTGATGGAGTTCCAGGTCTCCCTGCGGTGTCCCCCGGAGGGGTATCCTGCCAGTTGTCAACGTCATCGGGCAGTGAGGGAAGATTGCAGGCCCCCTCTTCATCCAATGACAACCGCTGCAAACGGTTGGCAAGATCGTGGAGCAGTTGGGCTGCGACCGCCGCAACTTTCCTTTGTTCCAGTGCCATCTTCGTGCGCAAGCCACGTGGAACGCTGCTCTCCGCCATGTCTGTACATGGCTCTCCTTTGTGCAGACTGAAGAGGTCGCTGTGCAGGGTTTCCTTTATACTGGGCTTTGCCAAAATGGCTGCCGGCCGGAAGAACGTCATCGGTGCAGCCCCGACTTCCTGTCCTCCCGGAAACGACAACCGCGTCTCTAAGTTCCCTTTCGGCTGCGATACACTCACTTGATAGCCATGCCCAGGGGCGGGTCGTGGCGCAGCGCGGGCCTTCTTCGCGCGCTTTTCCGGCAGCGAGTTAACTGTTGCAGTGCTGACCGGACCTGAGGATCATAGCATACATTCGCATCTCACATTACACATTTCTGCAGCAATAACATTTTCGTCTCCCCCCTTACTTTTCGAGTGTGCTCTCTTATATATACAATTATATGGTGCTCCGTAACACATGGGGACAGCCTATTATACAGGGAGAGTACACTTTACTAGGTGGCAACAGCTGGAGGCACAAACTAGGTGGCAACAGCTGGAGGAACAAACCCGTATCCTGTTCGTAAGACGCCAAAAAGCTATGTGGTAGCTTGGGGGGTGTAGGGTATGGGGAGTGTAGCTGTGCTGGTATTAAAGGGTGCTTGTTAACCCTTGCTATTCGTGACGCCAGAGTGAGGGCTCCTCAATAAAGCTTTTCCTACCGCCGCCCTTCCCAGGAACAATAGGGAGGTAGATGATACTGAGTTTAAGTAGAGAGTAATAATGGATTGTCCATAACCGGAAAGCTTCTGCAAACAGCGTTAACTTTACTGAAGATTTTCTATACACTTCATTAACATAACAGTCTCTTATCAATACAGCTTCCTTTTGGAGATTGACAATGGTTGGGACTTTAGCTTTAAGAGTCTCTAGTCTATTGCGCTGTTCCACTGGATTTAGGGGAATTAGTTGCAGTCCAGTAGTCAGGCTAGTATTAGCAGGAATTAGTATAAGACTCATGATTTTTGGTTCTGCTGAGGCCGTAGGTTTTGAGGCCTAGTGTGTCTTTGAAAGTTGCATAGCACCGTCCTGTTAGTCTGGCATCCACGGGAGCAGCAACCCAAGAGAGCGATAATTGGACGCAGCTCCCTTATATGGGCAGGGGCTGGACTAAAGCTAATTGGTCCATACTGATGTCAATCACCATTACAGAGATTTATTCGGTAACGTGTGACCCAAGGACCTCCTAAGGTCCTGCAACATACCATAGAGGTTACTAGCTTGGTCACATGACCGAAGGTCCTGCGACGCTAAACAAGGTAAGTACTATACATTTCTATACATTACTATACAATTATAGATACAATTACTAATGTATACATTTATGAACATGAAAGTTAGAGTTAAGGAGAGGCGACTAGGGGCTGTCCCACCTGAGGAACCCTACCTGAACGTAGTTACTCTGACTATGGGGACCTCTACACTAGGTACTGGATGCAATACGGTATCGGGACACCACATAGCGTTCCTTCATATCTGAGAAGGACAAGAAAATATGGTCCTCCCCAAACAGGTAAAACACAATTTTGACTCCCCGAGGTCCCCAAATACTAGCCTCCTGTAACCCATGTAGGTGAGGTAAATATACATTCCCCCACAAGGGTGCCCTAGGAGAAACCAGCGGTAGTGGAACTTTGCTCGACACCACGGACCACACTTTAGCAACAGTCAGTAAAGGGACAGGAAAAGAAGAGCGAGAATGATACCTGTAGAGCGTATTAGTGAGAGCTTCATAGGAACCCATAAGCGCCCCCGCCAGAGCCGTTGCAGAGTTCGACAGATCCAGATCGAGCCACCACGGTCTGCTGCATAGACCAGTTGGGAAGCAAGAAAATAATTATACATATCAGGGGCCGCCAGACCACCATGACCTTTTAGGGCCTGGAGAAGAGCCTGACCGAGTCTGGTAGATTTCCCCTGCCAGTAGAAGGATCCCAGAGCACCACATAATGTATTACAATATGACCTATAGGGAATTAAGGGCGCTAAGTGAAACAGATTAAGGAATTTAGGGATTTAAATCATGTTAAAAATATTGATCCTGCCCGCTAGGGAGAGGGGAAGTGAGGACCAGGATTTCAACCGCTCTATATTGGAGCCCAAGAAAGGGTCTAAATTCAGTGACATATAATCTAGTAGGGACATAGTCACCTCCACCCCTAAATACCTAAAACGAGAAACTATTTCCACCCCGGCCGGAGGATGGGAGGGTAGAGGAACTCCAACTGAGAGAGCCATCAATGAGGACTTGGCCCAATAATCCGTAAGCCCGATATGGCACTAAACTGGTCAAGTAGGTCAATAAGGGAAAGGAGACAGCCCTCAGCATCCTCCAAGTACACCAGTGTGTCATCAGCATAAAGAGAAACCTTCTCTACAATAGATCCCCGAGGGATATCACAAATACCAAGAGCCCTGCGAATAGCTGCAGCTTAGGGTTCCATCGCCAGCGCAAAGAGGGCGAGAGTGGACACCCTTGCCGCGTCCCACGGCCTAAGCTAAAAGGAGCAGACACATTCAAATTAGTGCAGATGCGAGTCCTGGGACTATCATACAGTAACCGAACCAAGGCACAGAAACAAGGCCCAAACGCACCCAGTACTTCCCTGAGATAGGGCCACAAAACCGTGTCGAAGGCCTTATAAATATCTAAGCTGACTACCACACCCGAAGTAAAGCCTTACCCCCACAGCCACAATGTTGAGTTGCAGACGCTTCACATTAAAAAATGTAGCTCTACCCGGCATAAACCCAGTTTGGTCAGGATGGACAACAGAATTAATGACCCCATTCAACCGAGTAGCCAGTATTCTAGCCAGTATCTTAATATGAACATTCAATAAGGAAATAGGCCTATAAGAATCGGGCATTAACGGGTCTTTACCAGG
This sequence comes from Hyla sarda, assembly GCF_029499605.1. Lineage (NCBI taxonomy): Eukaryota > Metazoa > Chordata > Amphibia > Anura > Hylidae > Hyla > Hyla sarda. The sequence continues at coordinate 77,268 of NW_026610998.1, forward strand.
CTTAGGAAGCACTACAGTCAATGCCTCCCTCATAGAGTCCGGAAGAGCATCAGCTTCCGCTATAGAGTGAAACAGTTTGAGAAGTATAGGGGCCAAACGTTCTTCATTCATCCTATACCAATCGCCCACCATCCCATCTAAACCAGGGGTCTTCCCATGAGGAAGACCTCTAATAGCTTGTTCAACCTCCTCAACTGAAAAGGGGGCATCTAACTTATCCGCCTGAGAGTGACTAAGCGCAGGAAGCGTTAAATCCATACGATAGGGAGGAATAAAGGATTGTCCACAACCGGAATTGTAATAAACGGGAAATAACTTTACTGCAGATTTTATGCAGGATGCAATCAGCAAACAGTCTATACAGAGTACCAGACTTTAGGCTCCTCACAGGTTGGTTGGGACTTTGTTGGGAATAAGCTTTGAGGCTTGCTACACTGTTCCACTGAATTTAGGGGTTTGATTTAGGTTCAGTAGTCACGTAGAATTAGCTGAATTGGAGTTAGGTAGACTCACGGTTATCAAGAAGCTGAAGAGAAAGGCTTCAGGCCTAATTAGTCTTGTAGAGAAAAGAAAGGGAGACCGATACAGGCGCCTAGTGCATAACCCTAGGTAACAAGGCAGTGAAGTCAGATGATAGGCCCAAGGACCATGTAGATGGCCACTCACCTTAGATATGATGAAAAAACCCTAGCGAAAATGGGTTAAAGTGGCCACTGCTTGCCTCTTCGGGTTTCAGGATCCAGCTGCACTGCTGGCCTGGATGTAGAGTAGGAGAGACTTCGAGAAAAAAACCCTAAAGCGATGGCGCTGCGGCTCCCTCCAAATGATGAGGAATGACGGAGAGATATTTTTAAGGTTCAGGGTGGAACCACTTTTATTAGTAATATAAAATAACAAACATGAGATGACGCGTTTCGGGAGGTACCCTCCCCTCCTCAGATCAGGATACTCAAAGTAGGGATACAAACATAAATACACAAAAAAAAGCCAAAGTGCAGATAAGGGGGCGTGGCTATATGACATCACACAGGTAAACTTTTTTGTACAATGATAATAATAGCATAATGTAAGGATGCATTAATTTTTGTTTACAGGTACTGCATTTCATCACACAGACGTACAGAAAATCAAAATGACTCCTCTTTATTCACATAAAGGGACCTCCGATTATGTGTAGGTGGGACGTGTAGGCATGCGTCCCGGCGCCTGGTCGTCAGGGACGCGTTGCTATGCGCAGGACTCACATGACTGGGCATAGCCAATGAGGAGTCAGGACGGATCGCCATGTAAACAGTACGGTCCGTGCTCCTGCATCGCAGCGTGATGCTAGAACTCCGCGATGCAGTGGGTGGGATTAGTGACAGCTCCCGGGTTATAGGGAGCTCCTATAACATGTTGAAATGATCGTATGTCGGGGCCATTGTAGGTCGGGGGGGTCACTGTACTTTCCTATAACATTAATACATGTACTTTCATAAGGCTGAATGGAGAGTGTACAGTATGCAGATGTGAATGAGTATGCCGGCATTCATAGGAGCGGCTTTGTGAGCATACGTGGTATAGGTGAACCATGTATATAAGGCAATCATACACAACCCATATCACCATATGGACCAGGACCACTCCATGGGCATGGAGAATGAGGCCCAGCTCATATGGACATATACTAGGTAGAGATATGTATGCTCACCAAATTTATAGCAGGTGAAATAAAGATGAGACAACCTCGGATTACATAACCCATGGACATATATTAGGTGAAATAAAGATGAGACAACCTCGGATTACATGACCTATGGACATATATTAGGTGAAATAAAGATGAGACAACCTCGGATTACATGACCTATGGACATATATTAGGGGAAATAAAGATGAGACAACCTCGGATTACATGACCTATGGACATATATTAGGTAATATAAAGATGAGACAGCCTCGGATTACATGACCTATGGACATATATTAGGTGAAATAAAGATGAGACAGCCTCGGATTACATGACCTATGGACATATATTAGGTAATATAAAGATGAGACAACCTCGGATTACATGACCTATGGACATATATTAGGTGAAATAAAGATGAGACAGCCTCGGATTACATGACCTATGGACATATATTAGGTAATATAAAGATGAGACAACCTCGGATTACATGACCTATGGACATATATTAGGTGAAATAAAGATGAGACAGCCTCGGATTACATGACCTATGGACATATATTAGGTAATATAAAGATGAGACAACCTCGGATTACATGACCTATGGACATATATTAGGTGAAATAAAGATGAGACAACCTCGGATTACATAACCTCACACATCTACAGTAAAAACCATAAAAATACATACAAGTATAAAAACCATATATAAAGGTGGACTAAAAGAAAGGAACATCACTGTAAAAATATACTCATAATAATCATATAAAAAGAGATAAAATTGTGTATCAGGGGTATTTAAAATGGTGAGCAGTAGTATATGGATATATAAAAACAGAGTTAATATAACTTATGGTCAAGGCCTTCCAGTGCTTATGGAAACGTAGCCTACCGAATTAAACCGACAAACCACATATATCACCACTCACCTAAACCTGTATCCGAGGAAACAAATATAACTCACTTCACCTAACATGCGGCAGAGTTGTGCCCAGGCCGCCATCAGAGGGTACACCTTTAAGAGGGCAAAAACAGCATACATAGGGTTGTAATATGTTATGTATCCGTAATATAAGAAAAGAGCATCAGCTCCCAACCCAGTACTCAGGCCATGGTCTGCAAACCTCCCAGCGAATTCCCAGCAGCACTCACGACACCTTCGCCATTGCATCTACCTCGCCAGATGCCATTGCTAGCCCCTAAACATCACATACCTGTCCCCACATAACTTTCCATATGAACTGACAAACAGGCTCCCTACCTCACTGTACCTCATGAACCCAACTCTCAATGAAACATCGTATGCCGCTTCTATAAATATTGGCCAGAACCCGGCAAACCGTAGGAGAAAACAATGGTAAGGAACCATATCGTATGAGACATGGAACCTCACCGGAGTACACTACCTACAGAAAACAATATTCCCTGAACCAGTGACTATAAACAAGGAATAATGGCTAACTGTACCATGTCCTGCGTGTGAATATGTCACCTGTACGCTGAGAAAGTTAGTGACAAACATGGCAGTCATGTCCTGAAAAAGAGTGTCAGCACAAATGACTATGCAGTGCATCCCACCTGAAAGCGTGACAGGCATCACAGGTATACAACTGTCTATGTGTAGCGATGTCATTGCTCTGAAAACGTGTCAACAACAACAAAGGGGCACATCCCACCTGAGAAACGTGTCAGGCATGCCAAGTATATACCCCCTATGTGTCCTGTTAATATTGCACTGGAAAAACATGTCCAAGACAATAGCCTATATAATGTATTCCCCTGCAGACGTGGCAGGCAGACTGAGAATACCCACTACCTGTAAACGGGACATGATCAACTAATGGTTGATAATACGCCAATGTACATGACGCGTATAACCATTACATGTAAGATTCGTGCACTGTGATTACCTTAACGTATGAGAAAATAAGCACTATGCCTAGCACGTAGTGTCATACCCACATCAATGACGTAAGCGTGTGACTACCATGCAAAGTAAGACAGCTAAAGAGGAAACCTAACGGCGGTGTGGTAACGTAACCTGACCTATTCATAAACGTAGAATCAGGACTAAGGTAACCTGCTTAAAATAAATGTAAGTGTATGGAGACATTTACTGGGTACCCGAAACAAAAAGGAAGATAAGCATCGCGTCATGCAAGTAGTAACATGTACGTAGAACGCTCGAACTTACGTAGCGCATGTGCCGTAGTCAACGTTATGATAATAAGAATGACGTAGGTATACGTACCCATATTATGGCAACAAGACTCAGTGGAGAAAACAACTAACTGAACCATATAACCATGTGTGAATATGTCACCTGTAAATGATCACTTTAGTGCCGGTATGGCAGTTGTATCCTGCAAACGTGTCAGAACATACGACTATGCAGTGCATCCCACCTGAGAATGTGACAGGCATAACGGGTATACAGCTGCCTATGTTTAGTGATGTTATTGCTCTGAAAACGTGTCAGCAACAATAACCAAGTAGTATATCCCACCTGAGAACGTGTCAGGCATATCAGGTATATACTCCTCTATGTGACCTGCTGCTATTGCTCAGGAAAACGTGTCCGAAACAAAAGCCCAAATAATGTATTCCCCTGCAGACATGGCAGGCAGGCTGAGAATATCCACAACCTGTAAACGTGGCATGATCCGAAATGGTTGATAATGCTACTCAGTAACACGTGTCTAACCACAATTACCATAGACCTTATGCTTACCACAGTTTGAAAACATGATCCAGTTATACTATAGCCCGATAAGCGTGTAATACCGTATGGAAGCCTACGGGTGTGTGTGTAAGCTATATGGAAATTGATCGCATTAATCGTATGGAACACCACGTGTTATGCCGTGTAGACACATAAGCGTAGAATCACGTGTGGAAACCTGAGCGTGTTCCACGTATGGAACATAAGCGTGTTGTACCATATGGTGAACAATAGTATGCCATCCCATGCCATATGGATGAAATATTGTAAGGAAACATCAACGTTTTAACCCATTTGGAAACCTAAGAGTCACAGCATATGCACCATAATCGTGTTATCCTGTATGGAAACTTAGCGTGTAACTGAATAAACGATCGTGTATACTGTACGGAAAATGCAATCGTGTATACTGTAACGGGACAATACAATCGTGCCTACTATCAGAATATACAAGCGTGTATACTGTATGGAAAATGCAATCGTGTATACTGCACAGACAATACCGTCATGTATACTGTACGGAAAATACTATCGTGTGTACTGTACGGAAAATACAATCGTGTATACTGTATGGAAAATACAAACGTATATACTATAGAAAAGCAAGCGTGTATACTGTACTGGAAATACAAGCGTGTGTACTGTACTGGAAATACTAGAATGTATACTGTACGGAAAATACTTGCGTGTTTACTGTACAGAAAATACAATTGTGTATACTGTACGGAAATACAATTGCGTATACTGTACATAAAAATACAAACGTATACTATATTGAAAAGTAAGCGTGTATACTGTACTGGAAATACTAGAATGACTACAGTATTGGAAATACTAGCGTGTATACTATACTGGAAATATGATCACGTACACTGTACTGGAATACGAGCATGTACATTGTATAAAAATCCAAGCGTGTTCTTGAAAATACAAGCGTGTCATACTGTATGAAAATATGAGCGTGTCAAATTGCATGAAAACGAGCGTGTCATACTGTATGAAAATACAAGCGTGTATACTGTATGAAAATACAAGCGTGTATACTGTATGAAAATACAAGCGTGTATACTGTATGGAGAATACGAGCGTGTCTACAATTTGGAAAATATGAACGTGTATACTGTATGGGAAATACCAGCGTGTATACTGTATGGGAAATACCAGCGTGTATACTGTATGGGAAATACCAGCGTGTATACTGTATGGGAAATATGAACGTGTATACTGTATGAAAAATACCAGCATGTATACTGTGTGAAAAATGCAAGTGTGTATACTGTATGGAAAAAATACAACGTGTATACAGTATAGAGATGCAAGCTTGTAATGCTGAATGAATATACCAGCGTGATCTACTGTATGTAAATACAAGTGTTCTACCGAATGGAACGTACCAGCGTGTAATACTGTGTGAATAATACTGGCGTGTATACAGTATTGTAACTACCAGCGTGCATATTGTATAAAAATGCCAATGTGTATACTATATGGTAAATACCAGCATGCATACCACGTGGTGAAAACCAGCGCATATACTGCATAAAACATCAGCGTATACACTGTATGGCTAGAACCAGCGTGCATGCTGTATAGTGGATACCAGCGTGTATACTGTATAATGAGTACCTACATGTATACGGTATGGTAAATGTAACTGTGTATACAAGCATGTATACTGTATGGAAAATACAAACCTGTGTACTGTATGGAAAATACAAGTGTGTATACCGTATGAAAAACCGTATGGAAAATACAAGTGTAGACTGTATGGTGAAAAGAAGCGTGTATACTGTATGGAAATACAAGCGTGTATACTGTGTGGTGAATAGAAGCGTGTATACTGTATGGAAATGCAAGCGTGTATACTGTGTGGTGAATAGAAGCGTGTATACTGTATGGAAATGCAAGCGTGTATACTGTGTGGTGAATAGAAGCGTGTATACTGTATGGAAATACAAGCGTGTATACTGTGTGGTGAATAGAAGCGTGTATACTGTATGGTGAATAGAAGCGTGTATACTGCATGGTGAATAGAAGCGTGTATACTGTATGGGGAATAGAAGCTTGTATACTGTATGGTGAATAGAAGCATATATACTGTATGGTGAATAGAAGCGTGTATACTGTATGGGGAATAGAAGTGTATATACTGTATGGTGAATAGAAGCGTATATACTGTATGGGGAATAGAAGCGTGTATACTGTATGGTGAATAGAAGCGTGTATACTGTATGGTGAATAGAAGCGTGTATACTGTATGGTGAATAGAAGCGTGTATACTGTATGGTGAATAGAAGCGTGTATACTGTATGGTGAATAGAAGCGTGTATACTGTATGGGGAATAGAAGCGTGTATACTGTGTGGTGAATAGAAGCGTGTATACTGTGTGGTGAATAGAAGCGTGTATACTGTATGGGGAATAGAAGCGTGTATACTGTAAGGGGAATAGAAGCGTGTATACTGTATGGGGAATAGAAGCGTGTATACTGTATGGGGAATAGAAGCGTGTATACTGTGTGGGGAATAGAAGCGTGTATACTGTGTGGGGAATAGAAGCGTGTATACTGTATGGTGAATAGAAGCGTGTATACTGTAAGGGGAATAGAAGCGTGTATACTGTATGGTGTATAGAGGCGTGTATACTGTATGGGGAATAGAAGCGTGTATACTGTATGGTGTATAGAGGCGTGTATACTGTATGGAAAATACAAGCGTGTATACTGTATGGTGAATAGAAGCGTGTATACTGTATGGGGAATAGAAGCGTATATACTGTATGGTGACTAGAAGCGTGTATACTGTATGGTGAATAGAAGCGTGTATACTGTATGGGGAATAGAAGTGTGTATACTGTATGGAAAATACAAGCGTGTATACAGTGTGGTGATGCAACTGTGTATACTGAATGGTAAATGCAATTGTGTACCGAAGGGAAAATACAAGTGTATACTGAAGGAAAATCAATGCGTGTGCACTGTATGGTAACATGTAGTGACTGCACGGTATGAATGCTATGAGTGACTGGACGGAGTGGAAGCTATGAGTGACTGGACGGAGTGGAAGCTATGAGTGACTGTACCGTATGAAAACTATGAGTGTCTGCATGATGTGGACGCTATGAGTGACCGGGCGGTATGAATGCTGGGTGACTGCCAGGTGTGACAACTGAGTGACTGTATGTAACGCGATTCTATGAGCGACTGTATGAATGTTATGAGTAACTGTACCGCACAACATTGTTAAAGGCTGTAGTGCATAGCCGCCACGTGAACCGTCAGCCACCACTAAACATGGTCCGAGGTGACCCTGAATCCGGCAGGGAAAACCTGGGGAGTAAGAACTGAAGGGGGGGGGGGGTGTTGTTCTGGGGACTCCCCCCTTGGAGCCGAGCCCTTAAATGATAAAGAGCTGCCGCCAGTTCTCCATCTGTTGGGAGGCCGGTTTGTTAACCCGGCCGCCTGATGTTTCCCAGTTATTAGCTCCGCCCCCTTGCACACTACGTGACCCGGCGGCGCCACCCCCGGCAACCAGGGAGGACGCTGATCCCGCCTCCCGGAGCCACCGGGAGCGAGGAGGAGGAGAGCCCGGCTCGAGAACCAGGCCGGGTACCCCCCCCCCCCCCCGTACCACACGGCGGGGAAATCGAGGATGATGCCAGTCAAGCCGCCCGGAGCCACGGGACGCGAGGAGGAGGAGACCCGACACAGACCCAGGTGAGGAACCGGCCAGGCACCGAGACGGCAGTGGGCCCCGCCCCCCGCGGCACCATTCGAGCGGGGAGAGAAGCTGAACTCGACGCTCGGGCCACGGGGAGTGAAAAGGGGCAAGGAACCCAGTAAAAAGACTGGGGGTGCTGGAACCGGGGCCGGGGCTGACCGAGGGTGCCCTCCGTGCTCCGGCTTACCTCCGGAGAGAGAGCTTCAGCGGACATCGTCACCCCGACCGCTTACCATCACCCTGAAGACCGGAACTCCTGCTTGTCAGCTGATCCCCAGTCACGTGACGTACAGCATGACATTCAACGTGCCCCCTGAACCTGCACGTGGACGTATTTATACCACCCAGGCCCCTCCCATAAATTCAGATATGTAACCAACCTTCCACATATGAAATAACATAGATAAAAAAGATAAATAGTTAGTACATAAATAATCAATAAATAGACAGGGATCACAATGAGCACTCAATGAGTTCATTAAAGGGGTATTAAAGGGAAAAACTTTTTTTTTATATATCAACTGGCTCCAGAAAGGTAAACAGATTTGTAAATTACTTCTATAAAAAAAATCTTAATCCTTTCAGTACTTATGAGCTTCTGAAGTTTAGGTTGTTCTTTTCTGTCTAAGTGCTCTCTGATGACACGTGTCTCGGGAACCGCCCAGTTTAGAAGAGGTTTGCTATGTAGATTTGCTTCTAAACTGGGCAGTTCCCGAGACAGGTGTCATCAGAGAGCACTTAGACAGAAAAGAACAACCTTAACTTCAGAAGCTCATAAGTACTGAAAGGATTAAGATTTTTTTATAGAAGTATTTTACAAATCTGTTTAACCCCTTAAGGACCAAGGACGTACCGGTACGTCATTGGTCCTGCTCCCGTGATATAACGTGGGGTTACACGGTAACCCCGCATCATATCACAGCAGGCCTGGCGTTTTAGTGAAGCTGGGACCCGCCGCCAATAGCGTGCAGCGCCGATCGCGGCTAAAAGCGAAAGTAAAAGCTGCCGGTTAACTCAGTGGGCTGTTCGGGATAGCCGCGGCGAAATCATGAACAGCTGACAGGACAGCGGGAGGGCCCCTACCTGCCTCCTCGCTGTCCGATCGCCGAATGACTGCTCAGTGCCTGAGATCCAGACATGAGCAGTCAAGCGGCAGAATCATCAATCACTGGTTTCCTATGAAAAACCAGTGATCAATGATGAAGATCGGTGTGTGCAGTGTTATAGGTCCGTATGGGATAACAATGATCAGTATAAGAGATCAGTGTGTGCAGTGTTATAGTCTCCTATGGGATAACAATGATCAGTATAAGAGATCAGTGTGTGCAGTGTTATAGGTCCCTATGGGATAACAATGATCAGTATAAGAGATCAGTGTGTGCAGTGTTATAGTCTCCTATGGGATAATAATGATCAGTATAAGAGATCAGTGTGTACAGTGTTATAGTCTCCTATGGGGTAACAATGATCAGTATAAGAGATCAGTGTGTACAGTGTTATAGTCTCCTATGGGATAACAATGATCAGTATAAGAGATCAGTGTGTGCAGTGCTATAGGTCCCTATGGGATAACAATGATCAGTATAAGAGATCAGTGTGTGCAGTGTTATAGGTCCCTATGGGATAACAATGATCAGTATAAGAGATCAGTGTGTGCAGTGTTATAGGTCCCTATGGGATAACAATGATCAGTAAAAGAGATCAGTGTGTGCAGTGTTATAGGTCCCTATGGGATAACAATGATCAGTATAAGAGATCAGTGTGTGCAGTGTTATAGGCCCCTATGGGATAATAATGATCAGTATAAGAGATCAGTGTGTGCAGTGTTATAGTCTTCTATGGGATGACAATGATCAGTATAAGAGATCAGTGTGTGCAGTGTTATAGTCTCTTATGGGATAATAATGATCAGTATAAGAGATCAGTGTGTGCAGTGTTATAGTCTCCTATGGGATAATAATGATCAGTATAAGAGATCAGTGTGTGCAGTGTTATAGTCTTCTATGGGATGACAATGATCAGTATAAGAGATCAGTGTGTGCAGTGTTATAGGCCCCTATATATAACACTGCAAAAAAAAGTGAATGAATATCATTTAACTCCTCCCCTATTAAAAGTTTGAATCACCCCCCTTTTCCCATAAAAAAAAACACAGTGTAAATAAAAATTAAAATAAACATATGTGGTATCGCCGCGTGCGGAAATGTCCGAATTATAAAAATATATCATTAATTAAACCGCTCGGTCAATGGCGTACGCGCAAAAAAATCGATAAGTCCTATCAATGCAAAAATGGTACCGTTAAAAACTTCAGATCACGGCGCTAAAAATGAGCCCTCATACCGCCCCATACACGGAAAAATAAAAAAGTTATAGGGGTCAGAAGATGACAATATTTAAACGTATACATTTTCCTGCATGTAGTTAGGATTTTTTCCAGAAGTGCGACAAAATCACCTATATAAGTCAGGGATCATTATAACCGTATGGACCTACAGAATAATGAGAAGGGGTCATTGTTACCGAAAAATGTACTGTGTAGAAACGGAAGCCCCCAAAAGTTACAAAACAGTTTTTTTTTTATTTTTTTTTATTTTGTCGCACAATGATTTTTTTTTCCAGTTCACCCTAGATTTTTGGGCAAAATGACTGACGTCATTACAAAGTAGAATTGGTGGCGCAAAAAAATAAGCATCATATGGATTTTTAGGTGCAAAATTGAAAGAGTTATGATTTTTTAAAGGCAAGGAGGAAAAAACGAAAATGCAAAAACGGAAAAAACCCTGGTCCTTAAGGGGTTAACTTTCTGGAGCCAGTTGATTTATATAAAAAAGTTTTTCCCTGGAATACCCCTTTAAGGCCGGACGGAACCAGAGTTTTTAGTTTGTATAACCAATAGTTCTCGCGCCGGCGGAGTGTGTGGAACCGCTGAGGGTTATCTTTGGGTATACAGTGTTACCTCAACATACGATGGTAATCTGTTCCAAATGGACCATCGTTTGTTGAAACCATCGTATGTTGAGGGATTCGTGCAATTTAAAGTATAGCTCCTATTGGATGACGATGTTGGAGAGGGCCGACGATGCAGAGGATCCCGAAGAGGACGCGCCGGAGCCCCGAGGACAGGTAAGTGATCGTCAGCGGACCACACGGGGCACCGTAAACGGCTATCAGGGGGCAGCTGAAGCAGTCTGTGCTGAGGGATAGCCATTTATGCGATGGCCCCGACATACAAAAGCATCGTACGGTGATGCTGCCTCTGAGAGTGATCGTATGTTGAAATGATCGTATGTCGGGGCCATCGTAGGTCGGAGGGGTCACCGTATATATATGGTATGTCGGGGCCGTCGTATGTCGGGGGGTCACTGTATATATATGGTATGTCGGGGCCATCGTAGGACGGGGGGTCACTGTATATATATGGTATGTCGGGGCCATCGTAGGTCGGAGGGGTCACTGTATATATATGGTATGTCTGGCCGTCGTATGTCGGTGGGTCACTGTATATATATGGTATGTCGGGGCCATCGTAGGACGGGGGGTCACTGTATATATATGGTATGTCGGGGACATCGTAGGTCGGAGGGGTCACCATATATATATGGTATGTCGGGGCCATCGTAGGTTGGGGGGGTCACTGTATATATATGGTATGTCTGGGCCATCGTAGGTTGGGGGGGTCACTCTATATATATATGGTATGTCGGGGCCATCGTAGGTCGGAGGGGTCACTGTATATATATGGTATGTCGGGGCCATCGTAGGGCGGGGGGTCACTGTATATATATGGTATGTCGGGGACATCGTAGGTCGGAGGGGTCACCATATATATATGGTATGTCGGGGCCATCGTAGGTTGGGGGGGTCACTGTATATATATCGTATGTCGGGGCCATCGTAGGTTGGGGGGGTCACTGTATATATATATGGTATGTCGGGGCCATCGTAGGTCGGAGGGGTCACCGTATATATATGGTATGTCGGGGCCATCGTAGGTCGGGGGGTCACTGTATATATATGGTATGTCGGGGCCGTCGTATGTCGGGGGGTCACTGTATATATATGGTATGTCGGGGCCATCGTAGGTCGGGGGGTCACTGTATATATATATATATGGTATGTTGGGCCGTCGTATGTCGGGGGGTCACTGTATATATATGGTATGTCGGGGCCATCGTAGGTCGAGGGGTCACTGTATATATATATGGTATGTCGGGGCCATCGTAGGACGTAGGGGTCACTATATATGGTATGTCGGGGCCATCGTATGTCGGGGGTCACTGTATATATATGATATGTCGGGGCCATCGTAGGTCGGGGGGGTCACTGTATATATATGGTATGTCGGGGCCATCGTAGGACGAAGGGGTCACTATATATGGTATGTCGGGGCCGTCGTATGTCGGGGGTCACTGTATATATATGATATGTCGGGGCCATCGTAGGTCGGGGGGTCACTGTATATATATGGTATGTCGGGGCCGTCGTATGTCGGGGGGTCACTGTATATATATGGTATGTCGGGGCCATCGTAGGTCGGGGGGTCACTGTATAAATATGATATGTCGGGGCCATCGTAGGACAGGGGGTCACTGTATATATATGGTATGTCGGGGCCGTCGTATGTCGGGGGGTCACTGTATATATATGGTATGTCGGGGCCATCGTAGGACAGGGGGTCACTGTATATATATGGTATGTCGGGGCCGTCGTATGTCGGGGGGTCACTGTATATATATGGTATGTCGGGGCCATCGTAGGACAGGGGGTCACTGTATATATATGGTATGTCGGGCCGTCGTATGTCGGGGGGTCACTGTATATATATGGTATGTCGGGCCATCGTAGGTCGGGGGGTCACTGTATATATATGGTATGTCGGGGGGTCACTGTATAAATATGGTATGTCGGGGCCATCGTAGGTTGGGGGTCACTGTATATATATGGTATGTCGGGGCCATCGTAGGTCGGGGGGTCACTGTATATATATGGTATGTCGGGGCCATCGTAGGACGGGGGGTCACTGTATATATATGGTATGTCGGGGCCATCGTAGGTCGGGGGGTCACTGTATATATATGGTATGTCGGGGCCATCGTAGGACGGGGGGTCACTGTATATATATGGTATGTCGGGGCCATCGTAGGACGGGGGGTCACTGTATATATATGGTATGTCGGGGCCATCGTAGGTCGGGGGGTCACTGTATATATATGGTATGTCGGGGGGTCACTGTATATATATGGTATGTCGGGGCCATCGTAGGTCGGGGGTCACTGTATATATATGGTATGTCGGGCCATCGTAGGTCGGGGGGTCACTGTATATATATGGTATGTCGGGGCCATCGTAGGTCGGGGGGTCACTGTATATATATGGTATGTCGGGGCCATCGTAGGTCGGGGGGTCACTGTATATATATGGTATGTCGGGGCCATCGTAGGTCGGGGGGTCACTGTATATATATGGTATGTCGGGGCCATCGTAGGTCGGGGGGTCACTGTATATATATATGGTATGTCGGGGCCATCGTAGGTCGGGGGGTCACTGTATATATATGGTATGTCGGGGCCGTCGTATGTCGGGGGGTCACTGTATATATATGGTATGTCGGGGCCATCGTATGTCGGGGGGTCACTGTATATATATGGTATGTCGGGGCCATCGTATGTCGGGGGGTCACTGTATATATATGGTATGTCGGGGCCATCGTAGGTCGGGGGGTCACTGTATATATATGATATGTCGGGGCCATCGTAGGTCGGGGGGTCACTGTATATATATGGTATGTCGGGGGGTCACTGTATATATATGGTATGTCGGGGGGTCACTGTATATATATGGTATGTCGGGGCCATCGTAGGTCGGGGGGTCACTGTATATATATATAGTATGTCGGGGCCATCGTAGGTCGGGGGGGTCACTGTATATATATGGTATGTCGGGGGGTCACTGTATATATATGGTATGTCGGGGCCATCGTAGGACGGGGGGTTACTGTATATATATATATGGTATATCGGGGCCATCGTAGGTCGGGGGGTCACTGTATATATATATGGTATGTCGGGGCCATCGTAGGTCGGGGGGTCACTGTATATATATGGTATGTCGGGGCCATCGTATGTCGGGGGGGTCACTGTATATATATGGTATGTCGGGGCCGTCGTATGTCGGGGGGTCACTGTATATATATGGTATGTCGGGGCCATCGTAGGTCGGGGGGTCACTGTATATATATGGTATGTCGGGGCCATCGTATGTCGGGGGGTCACTGTATATATATGGTATGTCGGGGCCGTCGTATGTCGGGGGGTCACTGTATATATATGGTATGTCGGGGGGTCACTGTATATATATGGTATGTCGGGGCCATCAGCGGGCGGGGGGTCACTGTATATATATATGGTATGTCGGGGCCATCGTAGGTCGGGGGTCACTGTATATATATGGTATGTCGGGGCCATCAGAGGGCGGGGGGGTCACTGTATATATATGGTATGTCGGGGCCATCGTATGTCGGGGGGTCACTGTATATATATGGTATGTCGGGGCCATCGTAGGTCGGGGGGTCACTGTATATATATGGTAGGTCGGGGCCATCGTAGGTCGGGGGGTCACTGTATATATATGGTAGGTCGGGGGATCACTGTATATATATATGGTATGTCGGGGCCATCGTAGGTCGGGGGTCACTGTATATATATGGTATGTCGGGGCCGTCGTATGTCGGGGGGTCACTGTATATATATGGTATGTCGGGGCCATCGTAGGTCGGGGGGTCACTGTATATATATGGTATGTCGGGGCCGTCGTATGTCGGGGGGTCACTGTATATATATGGTATGTCGGGGCCATCGTAGGTCGGGGGGTCACTGTATATATATGGTATGTCGGGGCCATCGTAGGTCGGGGGTCACTGTATATATATATGGTATGTCGGGGCCATCGTAGGTCGGGGGGTCACTGTTTATATATGGTATGTCGGGGCCATCGTAGGTCGGGGGGTCACTGTATATATATGGTATGTCGGGGCCATCGTAGGTCGGGGGGTCACTGTATATATATGGTATGTCGGGGCCATCGTAGGTCGGGGGTCACTGTATATATATATGGTATGTCGGGGCCATCGTAGGTCGGGGGGTCACTGTATATATATGGTATGTCGGGGCCATCGTAGGTCGGGGGGTCACTGTATATATATATGGTATGTCGGGGCCATCGTAGGTCGGGGGTCACTGTATATATATGGTAGGTCGGGGGGTCACTGTATATATATGGTATGTCGGGGCCATCGTAGGTCGGGGGTCACTGTATATATATATGGTATGTCGGGGCCATCGTAGGTCGGGGGGTCACTGTATATATATGGTATGTCGGGGCCGTCGTATGTCGGGGGGTCACTGTATATATATGGTATGTCGGGGCCATCGTAGGTCGGGGGGTCACTGTATATATATGGTATGTCGGGGCCGTCGTATGTCGGGGGGTCACTGTATATATATGGTATGTCGGGGCCATCGTAGGTCGGGGGGTCACTGTATATATATGGTATGTCGGGGCCATCGTAGGTCGGGGGTCACTGTATATATATATGGTATGTCGGGGCCATCGTAGGTCGGGGGGTCACTGTTTATATATGGTATGTCGGGGCCATCGTAGGTCGGGGGGTCACTGTATATATATGGTATGTCGGGGCCATCGTAGGTCGGGGGGTCACTGTATATATATGGTATGTCGGGGCCATCGTAGGTCGGGGGTCACTGTATATATATATGGTATGTCGGGGCCATCGTAGGTCGGGGGGTCACTGTATATATATGGTATGTCGGGGCCATCGTAGGTCGGGGGGTCACTGTATATATATATGGTATGTCGGGGCCATCGTAGGTCGGGGGTCACTGTATATATATGGTAGGTCGGGGGGTCACTGTATATATATGGTATGTCGGGGCCATCGTAGGTCGGGGGTCACTGTATATATATATGGTATGTCGGGGCCATCGTAGGTCGGGGGGTCACTGTATATATATGGTATGTCGGGGCCATCGTAGGTCGGGGGGTCACTGTATATATATATGGTATGTCGGGGCCATCGTAGGTCGGGGGTCACTGTATATATATGGTAGGTCGGGGGGTCACTGTATATATATGGTATGTCGGGGCCATCGTAGGTCGGGGGGTCACTATACTTTCGATTGGAGTTACAGTGATGCAGATAAGATCCTGCTGATGATGTTGGGTCAGATGTCTGGACACTGTGCAGTGTGAAACCATTTTCTGTGTTGTTCCTATGTTTTGTGACTCTTTCATCAAGGCCTCTGACCGTTCTGCCCACATATTGAATACCACAGGAACACTCCAGGAGATAAATGACATATTGTGTAGAGAAAGTCAGAGGGGTACTGATATGGAAGCTTTCACCCAGTGCTTCTAGAGCTAAAAGATTTGGTACAGAGGTTAATGCTGGAGCATGGCCACATCTGATACTGCAATTACTGAAAGAAAGGTAGTGTTAGAGGAGGAGGTGATGGCTGTCAGTCTGCTGGGAGCTATAATGTGCCTAAAGTCCTAGCACAGGGGTACCAGAAAGAGGGGGGGTACCAGAAAGAGGGGGGGTACAAGAAAGAGGGGGGTACAAGAAAGAGGGGGGTACAAGAAAGGTAGTGTTAGAGGAGGAGGTGATGGCTGTCAGTCTGCTGGGAGCTATAATGTGCCTAAAGTCCTAGCACAGGGGTACCAGAAAGAGGGGGGGGGGTACAAAAAAGAGGGGGGTACAAGAAAGGGGGGGGGGTACCAGAAAGAGGGGGGGTACAAGAAAGGTAGTGTTAGAGGAGGAGGTGATGGCTGTCAGTCTGCTGGGAGCTATAATGTGCCTAAAGTCCTAGCACAGGGGTACCAGAAAGAGGGGGGGGACAAGAAAGGGGGGGGTACCAGAAAGAGGGGGGTACAAGAAAGGTAGTGTTAGAGGAGGAGGTGATGGCTGTCAGTCTGCTGGGAGCTATAATGTGCCTAAAGTCCTAGGGTCACTGAGAATAATGGGCCAGTGTTTTAGTAAAATCTCCTGAATGTGCCTGTGTTCCCGGGTATATGTGGTAATAACATTTGTAGTCCACTTTAGGGCTGGGCGGTTTGACCAAATCTGCGTATCGCGGTATTCTTGTTACTTTCGGCAGTTCCACGGTATATAATGGTATTTCCTCCCCCCCCCCCCAAATTAATTATCAGCCCAGCGCTGCGCTATCCTGCCCCCTCCCAACAAAAATGTATTATCATCCCAGCGCTGCGCTATCCTGCCCCCCCACAACAAAAATTATCAGCCCAGCGCTGCGCTATTCTGCCCCCCCAACAAAAATGTATTATCATCCCAGCGCTGCGCTATTCTGCCCCCCCCCCAACAAAAATTATCAGCCCAGCGCTGCCCCCATTGGGGTAAATACTCACATGTCACCCGCTGCCCTCCTCGTGCTGTTTGTTGCCTCCGCCGGCGCAGACACAAGGTAAACAAAATAAACTCACGCATGTTCTGACGTCGGCCTTACGCTAGGGACGGGAATGTCAGACAGCCCTCAGCCTATCACCAGCCGCAGCAATGTTCCGCCTCGGCCGCTGATAGGCTGAGCCCACTGTCAGGAGCTCTGGGCGGATTCTTACATGACAGTGGGTTCAGCCTATCAGCGGCCGAGGCGGAACATTGCTGCTGCCGGCTGTCCGACATTCCATTCACTAGGAAGCAGATGAGGCCGGTGCCGGACCAACGGGAGGTGAGTTAAAGTTTATTTTGTTTATTTTTTGCAGCCCGGGCATAGGATACCGCACAGTATAGAGCAGTGGTCTCCAACCTGCCGACCTCCAGTTGCAAAACTCAAAACTACAACTCCCAGCATGCCGTTGGCTGTCCGGGCATGCTGAGAGTTGTAGTATTGCAACATCTGGAGGTCCGCAGATTGAAGACCACTGGTATAGAGTGTCAGCGCCGGCGGCAGCAACAAACATGAGGATGAGGAGGGCAGCGCATGCGGGTGACATATCAGTATTTACCCCGATGGGGACAGCGCTGGGCTGATAATTAATTGGGGGGCAGAACAGCGCTCGCGGGTGACATATCAGCAGTGGCGTTGCTAGGGTTGGTGTCACCCGGTGGGGTAGAAAATGGTGTCACCCCATACCTTCCCCCCCCAGTAAGTTTTTAGCCTGTTGTGACAGACACCACTGTTGTAGCGCATTGTGAGAAATTCCAGTATAATAATCAGATATACCAGTTGCCACAGAATAGGAAAGTGTTAAAGAAGTTTTCACCATTTAAATATACAGCTCCCAGAATTACTTAAAGGGGTACTCCACTGGAAAACATTTACTTTTATATCAACTGGTGCCAGAAAGTTAAACAGATTTTTAAATTACTTCTATTTAAAATCTTAATCCTTACAGTACTTATCAGCTGCTGTATGCTCCACAGGAAGTTGTGTAGTTCTTTCCAGTCTGACCACAGTGCTATTTGCTGACACCTCTGTCCATGTCAGGAACTGTCCAGAGCAGGATAGGTTTGCTATGGGGATTTGCTCCTACTATGGACAGTTCTTGACATGGACAGAGGTGTCAGCACAGAGCACTGTGGTCAGACAGAAAAGAAATTAAAAAAGAAAAGAACTTCCTGTGAATCACTTATAATAAAAAATAGTGTTTTCCAGTACCCCTTTGAGCAGTGGTGAGGTTATGCTGGGAGTTGTAGTTTCACTCACCATAACTGTAGAACTGACAAGTGACTACAGCTCTGATAGGACATAGAGAGGAGAATGTACAATATCAGTGACTATAGGTGACGTCTTCTCTATAGTGAGGAGAATACACAATGATATCAGTGACTACAGGTGACATCTTCTCTATAGTTAGGAGAATACACAATAATATCAGTGACTACAGGTGATGTCTTCTCTATAGTGAGGAGAATACACAATGATATCAGTGACTACAGGTGATGTCTTCTCTATAGTGAGGAGAATACACAATGATATCAGTGACTACAGGTGACGTCTTCTCTATAGTGAGGAGAATACATAATGATATCAGTGACTACAGGTGACGTATTCTCTATAGTGAGGAGAATACATAATGATATCAGTGACTACAGGTGACGTCTTCTCTATAGTGAGGGGAATACACAATGATATCAGTGACTACAGGTGACATCTCTATAGTGAGGAGAATACACAATGATATCAGTGACTACAGGTGACATCTTCTCTATAGTGAGGAGAATACATAATGATATCAGTGATTACAGGTGACGTCTTCTCTATAGTGAGGAGAATACACAATAATATCAGTGATTACAGGTGACGTCTTCTCTATAGTGAGGAGAATACACAATGATATCAGTGACTACAGGTGACATCTTCTCTATAGTGAGGAGAATACACAATGATATCAGTGATTACAGGTGACATCTTCTCTATAGTGAGGAGAATACACAATGATATCAGTGACTACAGGTGACGTCTTCTCTATAGTGAGGAGAATACACAATGATATCAGTGATTACAGGTGACGTCTTCTCTATAGTGAGGAGAATACACAATGATATCAGTGACTACTGGTGACGTCTTCTCTATAGTGAGGGGAATACACAATGATATCAGTGACTACAGGTGACGTCTTCTCTATAGTGAGGAGAATACGCAATGATATCAGTGATTACAGGTGATATCTTCTCTATAGTGAGGAGAATACACAATGATATCAGTGATTACAGGTGACATCTTCTCTATAGTGAGGAGAATACACAATGATATCAGTGATTACAGGTGACGTCTTCTCTATAGTGAGGAGAATACACAATGATATCAGTGACTACAGGTGACGTCTTCTCTATAGTGAGGAGAATACACAATGATATCAGTGATTACAGGTGACGTCTTCTCTATAGTGAGGAGAATACACAATGATATCAGTGACTACAAGTGACGTCTTCTCTATAGTCTTCCCTTATCTAATTCAGATGGTACATACCGCCTGGTCCAGCTAAAACTTCTGTCTGTAGAATGTGACGCCCAGACGTCTCCTCACTATGTCAGCGCATTCTCATCCTCTATATGAAAACAAGTATTATTATAAACCTGACAGACACTGTATCCTCTAAATATAATACTACTATACACTATACTCTTTGATTATAAACCTTCCATACACCATACCCACTGAATATAATACTACCACACACTGTACATTCTGAATATAATACCAACACATACTGTACACTCTGAATATAAATCTGCCACATACTGTACCCCTGAATATAATACCGCCACACACTGTACCCTCTGAATATAATACTACCAGACACTGTACATTCTGAATATAATACTACCACACACTGTACCCTCTAAATATAAATCTACCACATACTGTACCCCTGAATATAATACTGCCACACACTGTACCCTCTGAATATAATACTACCACACACTGTACATTCTGAATATAATACCAACACACACTGTACCCTCTGAATATAATACTACCACACACTGTACATTCTGAATATAA
Organism: Hyla sarda; assembly: GCF_029499605.1. Taxonomy (NCBI): domain Eukaryota; kingdom Metazoa; phylum Chordata; class Amphibia; order Anura; family Hylidae; genus Hyla; species Hyla sarda. The sequence goes on from NW_026610998.1 coordinate 97,923, forward strand.
TACCAACACACACTGTACCCTCTGAATATAATACTACCACACACTGTACATTCTGAATATAATACCATCACATACTGTACCCTCTGAATATAAATCTACCACATACTGTACCCCTGAATATAATACCGCCACACACTGTACCCCTGAATATAATACTACCACCCACTGTACCCTCTGAATATAATACTACCACAAACTGCGCCCTCTGAATTTAACGTTGCCATACAGTGCACCCTCTGAATATAATACCACAACCGCAGTAACACCCCTCACCCTCAACATCCGTTAGCTGATGCTATTACCACGGGAGGGGGGTTTTGGTGGTGTTACTAGTGGATGATGGGGGTGCTACTACTGGGGGGTTGTTGCTGGAGGATGATGAGGGTGCAACTGGCCATCCCCCCTGGCAGTATCACCCCCATCATCCATCCGCAGGATCATCCTCCTGGCAGGAGCACCTCCATCATCCACCATCAGGATCTGCTGATGGAGGTGCTACTGCTGGGGGGGGGGGGGTGTTGCTGGTGGATGATGAGGGTGCTACTGCCAGGGGGGGAGCATTAGGTAGGCAGCAGTTCCCCCACTTTAGGTAGGCAGCAGTTCCCCAACATTAGGTAGCATATTTTCCCCACATTAAGCAGCATAGGTTCCCCACATTTGGTACGTGTTCCCCCATATTAGGAGGCTATTTCCCCACATTAGGTAGCACAGATTCCCCACATTAGGTAGCAGTTTCCCCACATTAGGTAGCATAGATTCCCCCCATACGGTAGCACAGATTCCCCACATTAGGTAGCATAGACTCCCCACATTTGGTAGCACAGATTCCCCAAATTAAGTAGCAGCTTCCCCACATTCGATAGCATAGACTCCCCACATTAGGTAGCACAGATTCCCCACATTAGGTAGCATAGACTCCGCACATTTGGTAGTAGTTACCCCACATTAGGCCGCAGGTTCCCCACAATGGGTCAAAGTCTCCCCACACACACACAAAAAAACACATACAACACAGAGAGACACACACACAAACACACACACAGTCAGAGAGACACACACTCACAGACAGACACACACAGAGTCACAGTCATACACAGAGTCACACACACACACAGTCAGAGAGACACACACAGAGTCACAGTCATACACAGAGTCACACACACACACAGTCAGAGAGATACACACTCACAGACACACAGAGTCACAGTCATACACACAGAGTCACACACACACACAGAGCCACACAGTCACACACACACAGAGTCACACACAGTCACATACATACACACACACACAGAGTCACACACAGTCACATACATACACACACACAGAGTCACACACAGTCACATACATACATACACACAGAGTCACACACAGTCACATACATACACACACACACACACACAGAGTCACACACAGTCACATACATACACACACACAGAGTCACACACAGTCACATACATACACACACACAGAGTCACACACAGTCACATACATACACACACACACAGAGTCACACAGAGTCACACACAGTCACATACATACACACACACACAGAGTCACACACAGTCACATACATACACACACACACACAGTCACATACATACACACACACACACAGAGTCACACACAGTCACATACATACATACACACACAGAGTCACACACAGTCACATACATACATACACACACAGAGTCACACACAGTCACATACATACACACACACACACAGAGTCACACACAGTCACATACATACACACACACACACACAGTCACATACATACACACACACACACAGAGTCACACACAGTCACATACATACACACACACACACACACAGTCACATACATACACACACACACACAGAGTCACACACAGTCACATACATACATACACACACAGAGTCACACACAGTCACATACATACATACACACACAGAGTCACACACAGTCACATACATACACACACACAGAGTCACACACAGTCACATACATACACACACACAGAGTCACACACAGTCACATACATACACACACACAGAGTCACACACAGTCACATACATACACACACACAGAGTCACACACAGTCACATACATACACACACACAGAGTCACACACAGTCACATACATACACACACAGAGTCACACACAGTCACATACATACACACACACACACACAGAGTCACACACAGTCACACACACACACACACACACACACAGAGTCACACACAGTCACATATACACACAGAGTCACACACAGACAGTCACACACAGATAGAGATAGCGACAGACAGACACACACACACACTCACCCATCCAGCACAGCGCTCCTTCTCTCCTGGCGCCCTGCGAGTGACGTCACTGACGTCCCATGCGGTGGTGCTGACGGACGGGCGCACAGCGGCGATGAAGGGGGGGGTGCTGACGGGCGCACAGCGCAGGTGAATGCCGAAGGGGGGGGGGGGTGCTGTCGGACGGGCGCACAGCGCAGGTGAAGGGGGGGGGGGGGTGCTTCTGCCAGTCGGGTACAGATGGGGGGTGTTGGTGTAGCTGGGGGGGGGGGTTCTGCGGAGCGTCTTGGTGTCACCCCATTAGGTTGGTGTCACCCGGTGCGGGCCGCACCCACCGCACCCGGGTCGCAACGCCACTGCATATCAGTATTTACCCCGATGGCGACAGCGCTGGGCTGATAATTAATTGGGGGGGGGGGGGGGCAGAGCAGCGGGTGACATATCAGTATTTACCCCGATGGGGACAGCGCTGGGCTGATAATTAATTGGGGGGCAGAACAGCGCTCGCGGGTGACATATCAGTATTTACCCCGATGGGGACAGCGCTGGGCTGATAATTAATTGGGGGGCAGAACAGCGCATGCGGGTGACATATCAGTATTTACCCCGATGGGGACAGCGCTGGGCTGATAATTAATTGGGGGGCAGAACAGCGCTCGCGGGTGACATATCAGTATTTACCCCGATGGGGACAGCGCTGGGCTGATAATTAATTGGGGGGCAGAACAGCGCATGCGGGTGACATATCAGTATTTACCCCGATGGCGACAGCGCTGGGCTGATAATTAATTGGGGGGCAGAACAGCGCTCGCGGGTGACATATCAGTATTTACCCCGATGGGGACAGCGCTGGGCTGATAATTAATTGGGGGGCAGAACAGCGCTCGCCGGGTGACATATCAGTATTTACCCCGATGGGGACAGCGCTGGGCTGATAATTAATTGGGGGGCAGATCAGCGCTCGCGGGTGACATATCAGTATTTACCCCGATGGGGACAGCGCTGGGCTGATAATTAATTGGGGGGAGAACAGCGCTCGCGGGTGACATATCAGTATTTACCCCGATGGGGGCAGAACAGCGCTCGCGGGTGACATATCAGTATTTACCCCGATGGGGACAGCGCTGGGCTGATAATTAATTGGGGGGCAGAACAGCGCTCGCGGGTGACATATCAGTATTTACCCCGATGGGGACAGCGCTGGGCTGATAATTAATTGGGGGGCAGAACAGCGCTCGTGGGTGACATATCAGTATTTACCCCGATGGCGACAGCGCTGGGCTGATAATTAATTGGGGGGCAGAACAGCGCTCGCCGGGTGACATATCAGTATTTACCCCGATGGGGACAGCGCTGGGCTGATAATTAATTGGGGGGCAGAACAGCGCTCGCGGGTGACATATCAGTATTTACCCCGATGGGGACAGCGCTGGGCTGATAATTAATTGGGGGGCAGAACAGCGCTCGTGGGTGACATATCAGTATTTACGCCGATGGGGACAGCGCTGGGCTGATAATTAATTGGGGGGCAGAACAGCGCATGCGGGTGACATATCAGTATTTACCCCGATGGCGACAGCGCTGGGCTGATAATTAATTGGGGGGCAGAACAGCGCTCGCGGGTGACATATCAGTATTTACCCCGATGGGGACAGCGCTGGGCTGATAATTAATTGGGGGGCAGAACAGCGCATGCGGGTGATATATCAGTATTTACCCCGATGGGGACAGCGCTGGGCTGATAATTAATTGGGGGGCAGAACAGCGCTCGCGGGTGACATTTCAGTATTTACCCCGATGGGGACAGCGCTGGGCTGATAATTAATTGGGGGGCAGAACAGCGCTCGCGGGTGACATATCAGTATTTACCCCGATGGGGACAGCGCTGGGCTGATAATTAATTGGGGGGCAGAACAGCGCTCGCGGGTGACATATCAGTATTTACCCCGATGGCGACAGCGCTGGGCTGATAATTAATTGGGGGGCAGAACAGCGCTCGCGGGTGACATATCAGTATTTACCCCGATGGGGACAGCGCTGGGCTGATAATTAATTGGGGGGCAGAACAGCGCTCGCGGGTGACATATCAGTATTTACCCCGATGGGGACAGCGCTGGGCTGATAATTAATTGGGGGGAGAACAGCGCTCGCGGGTGACATATCAGTATTTACCCCGATGGGGCAGAACAGCGCTCGCGGGTGACATATCAGTATTTACCCCGATGGGGACAGCGCTGGGCTGATAATTAATTGGGGGGCAGAACAGCGCTCGCGGGTGACATATCAGTATTTACCCCGATGGGGACAGCGCTGGGCTGATAATTAATTGGGGGGGGCAGAACAGCGCTCGCGGGTGACATATCAGTATTTACCCCGATGGCGACAGCGCTGGGCTGATAATTAATTGGGGGGCAGAACAGCGCTCGCCGGGTGACATATCAGTATTTACCCCGATGGGGACAGCGCTGGGCTGATAATTAATTGGGGGGCAGAACAGCGCTCGTGGGTGACATATCAGTATTTACGCCGATGGGGACAGCGCTGGGCTGATAATTAATTGGGGGGGCAGAACAGCGCATGCGGGTGACATATCAGTATTTACGCCGATGGGGACAGTGCTGGGCTGATAATTAATTGGGGGGCAGAACAGCGCTCGCGGGTGACATATCAGTATTTACCCCGATGGGGACAGCGCTGGGCTGATAATTAATTGGGGGGCAGAACAGCGCATGCGGGTGACATATCAGTATTTACCCCGATGGGGACAGCGCTGGGCTGATAATTAATTGGGGGGCAGAACAGCGCTCGCGGGTGACATTTCAGTATTTACCCCGATGGGGACAGCGCTGGGCTGATAATTAATTGGGGGGCAGAACAGCGCTCGCGGGTGACTTGTGATTAGTTCCCCGATGTTGGGACAACGCAGCGCTGGGCTCATTCATTCATTCCCGAGGGGGAGGGGCCCAACCGGTATTGCGGTATGGGTTAAAATTCATATCGTGCAGCACAAAAATGTCGTTATTCGGTATGAACCGGTACACCGCCCCGCCCTAGTCCACTTATTATCAGAGGTACAGATGGTTTTCTTGGGAAAGGCTGCTGGCTCTCCTGAAGGAAGCCTCCACAATGGATTATACCTTTTTAGCTATAAAGCGGTGTTTTACAATGTTACTCTGCGTGGTAAAATCCTGGTCAGTCGTACAGTTACGTCTGATCCGCTTGAACTGTCCATACGGGACATTAGTCAACCACTTTTTGTAATGTGAGCTATTAAAATCAAGGTAACTATTGCTGTCAACTTTTTTTTTAAAAAAACGTCTTTGTTAATTGTTTATCTGAACCATTGTGGAAAACAAAAGAAAATCAAGGGATTCAGCATTATTCTTACAGACATAGGGGGGGTATTTATCAAAGGATTTATGTGTGGGGTTTTTTCACGTAACTTTGGCGCAATTCTTTGGCGCAGTGTCTGTTTGCACCAAAGTTTGGCGCATCTTCTCCACTGTCATTTTTCCAACTTTCTCAAAATCACACGGTCCTGTTTGTGATTTTAGCTTTAGTCAGTAATTCATCATTTGCGCCAATCGATCTTTGGTGCAATTTTACGCCTTTAGGGGTTTGTTTTTTGGGCGCAAATCACCGCCAAGAAATTTTGCACATGGAAAACACACTAAGCAATGTCAGAAAATGTAAAGGCGTCAAAATACATAAAAAAATATTTTTTTTGTGAAAGCAGCGACGCCTCCAGGGCTGCTCAATACTATCCTGCGACATAGTTGTCTCTGAGGAACCTTCACCCTCCATTGAGCCGGCATTGGACATGGCCGCACAGGTTCAGGAAAGGTAAGCACTAAAGCAGTGGTCTCCAACCTGCAGACCTCCAGTTGTTGCAAAACCACAACTCCCAGCATGCCCGGACAGCCAACGGCTGTCCGGGCATGCTGGGAATTGTAGTTTTGCAACATCTGGAGGTCCGCAGGTTGAAGACCACTGCACTAAAGTAACCAAAAAATAAAAAAAAAACTACTCAAGTTGAAAATAAAATCCATTTCACATGGTGGCTATAAACCCCACAAAAGAAGATAACTCATGTCACTTGCTGATATACTGCAGGAGGGACCCTGAAATGGCTGCTCTACAGGGTAAAATACGCGTCCTCTGTGGCGGTAAGTTCTGTTTAAAAGGCCCTGTGAACGTCTGATTTCAACATTTGCGCCAAAATTACTAACAACTTGCACCAAATGATACATTTGGTGCATGTCCACGAAAACCAAAGTGAAAAAAAAGGGTAAAAAGAAACTGTCAACAGGCAAAACTGATAAATACCCCCCATTTTGTGTAAAATGAAGACCACATGTGTTGTTATTAAAGGGGTATTCCAGGAAAAAACTTTTTTTATATATCAACTGACTCCAGAAAGTTAAACAGATTTGTAAATTACTTCTATTAAAAAAATCTTAATCCTTTCAGTACTTATGAGCTTCTGAAGTTAAGGTTGTTCTTTTCTGTCTAAGTGCTCTCTGATGACACCTGTCTCAGGAAACGCCCAGTTTTGAAGCAAATCCCCATAGCAAACATCTAAACTGGGCGTTTCCCGAAACACGTGTCATCAGAGAGCACTGAGACAGAAAAGAACAACCTTAACTTCAGAAGCTCATAAGTACTGAAAGGATTAAGATTTTTTTAATAGAAGTAATTTACAAACCTGTTTAACTTTCTGGAGCCAGTTGATGTATAAAAAATTTTTTTTCCTGGAATACCCCTTTAAGGGATGCTAAAAATTCTTCAAGTAAAACTAGACTGCCCTTCCAAATAAAAAAAAAATATATCATCAATAGAACGCATATAAAATACTGGAATAAAGGATGGGGATAGATAGTTGTTTCCCCAAAAAGACCTACGTAGAGATTAGCGAAGCTCGGCGCTACGCGAGACCCCATAGCGGTGCCTACACTTTAAGTAAAACCAGACTGCTCTTCCAAATAAAAAATATATCTTCAATAGAATGCTTATAAAATGTGCAATACTGGAATAAAGGATGTAGATAGATAGTTGTTACCCCAAACAGACCTACGAAGAGATTAGCGAAGCTCGACGCTATGCGAGACCCCATAGCGGTGCCTAAACTTTAAGTAAAACCAGACTGCCCTTCCAAATAAAAAATATATCTTCAATAGAATGCTTATAAAATGTGCAATACTGGAATAAAGGATGTGGATAGATAGTTGTTACCCCAAACAGACCTACGAAGAGATTAGCGAAGCTCGGCGCTACGCGAGACCCCATAGCGGTGCCTGTGTGCTGTGCATAGATGGTATTCAAGAACTGAAAGTAATTGTGTGTAAGACTGAATCGCAGACCCTTTAGAATAAAGTCACACTGAATGTCAGGGATGTCAGGATCACTCCTCAGAAAATGTGCAACAGCGTCAATCCCTTGGTCATGGTTAATGACAGTATAAAGGGATGTGATGTCCATGGTCACAAAAAAATAGTCATCCTTCCAGTTGACATTAAAAATGGAGGAAATAAAATCAGAGGTGTCTTTAAGATCGGATTCTAAGTTAAAAACATATTTGTGCAATAAAAGATCAAGGTAGTGTGATAAGTTGGAGGATACCGAGTTAATCCCAGATATTATGGGATGCCCAGGTGGGTTTGTACTGTTCTTATGTACTTTGGGCAAATAATAAAATATAGGAAGGGCTGGCTCATGTAGAAGTATAAAGTCTCTTTCCGATTTGGTGAGTATACCGCTTTAAATCCCTCAGTAATCAAGTCTTTAACCCCTTAAGGACCGGAGGTTTTTCCGTTTTTGCATTTTCGTTTTTTGCTCCTTGCCTTTAAAAAATCATAACTCTTTCAAATTTACACCTAAAAATCCATATGATGGCTTATTTTTTGCGCCACCAATTCTACTTTGTAATGACGTCAGTCATTTTGCCCAAAAATCTATGGTGAAGCGGGAAAAAAAATCATTGTGCGACAAAATTGAAAAAAAAAACGCTGTTTTGTAACTTTTGGGGGCTTCCGTTTCTACGTTGTACATTTTTCGGTAAAAATGACACCTGATATGTATTCTGTAGGTCCATACGATTACAATGATCCCCGACTTATATAGGTGATTTTGTCGGACTTCTGGAAAAAATCATAACTACATGCAGGAAAATTAATACGTTTAAAATTGTCATCTTCTGACCCCTATAACTTTTTTATTTTTCCGTGTATGGGGCGGTATGAGGGCTCATTTTTTGCGCCGTGATCTGAAGTTTTTAACGGTACCATTTTTGCATTGATAGGACTTATTGATCACTTTTTATTCATTTTTAAATGATATAAAAAGTGACCAAAAATGCACTATTTTGGACTTTGGAATTTTTTTGCGCGCACGCCATTGACCGAGCGGTTTAATTAATGATATATTTTTATAATTCGGACATTTCCGCACGCGGTGATACCACATATGTTTATTTTAATTTTTATTTACACTGTGTTTTTTTTTTATTGGAAAAGGGGGGTGATTCAAACTTTTAATAGGGGAGGAGTTAAATGATCTTTATTCACTTTTTTTTCCACTTTTTTTGTGCAGTGTTATAGGTCCCATAGGGACCTATAACACTGCACACACTGATCTCTTATACTGATCATTGTTATCCCATAGGGACCTATAACACTGCACACACTGATCTCTTATACTGATCATTGTTATCCCATAGGGACCTATAACACTGCACACACTGATCTTCTATGTTGATCACTGGTTTCTCATAAGAAACCAGTGATCAACGATTCTGCCGCATGACTGCTCAGGCCTGGATCTCAGGCACTGAGCAGTCATTCGGCGATCGGACAGCGAGGAGGCAGGTAGGGGCCCTCCCGCTGTCCTGTCAGCTGTTCGGGATGCCGCGATTAGCCGCGGCTATCACGAACAGCCCGACTGAGCTAGCCGGGAACTCTCACTTTCACTTTTAGCCGCGCGGCTCAGCTTTGAGCGCGCGGCTAAAGGGTTAATAGCGCGCGGCGCCGCGATTGGCGCTGCGCGCTATTAGAGGCGGGTCCCGGCTTCACTATGACGCCGGGCCCGCCATGATATGACGCGGGGTTACTGTGTAACCCCGCGTTATATCAGGAGAGCAGGTCCAAGGGCGTACCGGTACGTCCTTGGTCCTTAAGGGGTTAAGTTCACTGGCAAATTCTTTCGTGGTATCAGATGATAATACATCATAGAATCTAGAGTCAGACAACAGTCTATTCGCTTCAGTGATGTGGTCCTCGGTACAGTGGTCCCTCAACATACGATGGGAATCCGTTCCAAATGGACCATCGTCTGTTGAAACCATCGTATGTTGAGGGATCTGTGCAATGTAAAGTATAGGACAGTGGTCTACAACCTGCGGACCTCCAGATGTTGCAAAACTACAACACCCAGCATGCCCGGACAGCCAACGGCTGTCCGGGCATGCTGGGAGTTGTAGTTTTGCAACATCTGGAGGTCCGCAGGTTGAAGACCACTATTAGTGGAAGTTGTACTCACCTGTCCCTGCCGCTCCGGACCGTCACCGCTCGTCACCGCTGCCCTGGATGTCGCCTTCCATCGCTGTTGCCACGTCCCTGGGGTGTCCCCGACGCTCTCCGTCACCGCCATCACGTCAATACGCACGCCGCTCCTATTGGATGACAGGACGGCGTGTGCAGCGACGTGATGACGACGATGGAGAGCGCCGACGATGCAGAGGATCCCAAAGAGGACGCGCCGGAGCCCCGAGGACAGGTAAGTGATCGTCAGCGGACAACACGGGGCACCGTAAACGGCTATCCGGGGGCAGCTGAAGCAGTCTGCGCTGGAGGATAGCCGTTTATGCGATGCGGGGCCATCATAGGTCGAGGGGTCACTGTATTTAAAATGACTATACCCCCACCCTTGTCGGCCGGTCGAATAATTATTTCCCTATTGCCGGCCAGGGTTTTGATGCTCTGTTGTTCTCTATAAGAGAGATTGTTGGAGTATGAGGGCTTGTTAGTAATTCTTTTTTCTAAATCCTGGGATAGTAAACTGGAAAAGGTTTTCAGGAAGCTGCCCCTGGAGTGGAGGGGATAGAAAGTAGATTTGGGTTTGAGGTCCGTGTGGACAAAAGTGGGGTTATCAGTGTGTGGGGGTCCTAATTGCGTTGGTCCATTATCCGAATCACCTTTCATGAGAAAGTGCCTTTTGATTGTGAGTTGATGAAGTTATTAAAATCAAGGTCATGGTTAATGACTTTGGTCAAAGCTCTTTGCCCGGCTTGTGGGGCAGAATGAGAGGCCCCGTTTAAGGATTCTGGTCTCAGTGTCATCCAGTATAGGAGTGTAGGATGACAAAGTGAATATCTTTAGTGTCTAGATTGGTGGACCCTTCTGCGTTCTGTGATTCGTTTTGTTTCTTTTTCTCTTGTCTTCTCTCACTCCTCTTTCTGGTACCCCCCCCCCCCTTTCTTGTACCCCCCCCTCTTTCTTGTACCCCCTCCTCTTTCTGGTACCCCTGTGCTAGGACTTTAGGCACATTATAGCTCCCAGCAGACTGACAGCCATCACCTCCTCCTCTAACACTACCTTTCTTTCAGTAATTGCAGTATCAGATGTGGCCATGCTCCAGCATTAACCTCTGTACCAAATCTTTTAGCTCTAGAAGCACTGGGTGAAAGCTTCCATATCAGTACCCCTCTGACTTTCTCTACACAATATGTCATTTATCTCCTGGAGTGTTCCTGTGGTATTCAATATGTGGGCAGAACGGTCAGAGGCCTTGATGAAAGAGTCACAAAACATAGGAACAACACAGAAAATGGTTTCACACTGCACAGTGTCCAGACATCTGACCCAACATCATCAGCAGGATCTTATCTGCATCACTGTAACTCCAATCGAAAGTATAGTGACCCCCCGACCTACGACGGCCCCGACATACCATATATATACAGTGACCCCCCGACATACCATATATATACAGTGACCCCCCGACATACCATATATATACAGTGACCCCCCGACCTACGATGGCCCCGACATACCATATATATATACAGTGACCCCCCGACATACCATATATATATACAGTGACCCCCCGACATACCATATATATACAGTGACCCCCCGACATACCATATATATACAGTGACCCCCCGACCTACGATGGCCCCGACATACCATATATATATACAGTGACCCCCCGACATACCATATATATATACAGTGACCCCCCGACATACCATATATATACAGTGACCCCCCGACCTACGATGGCCCCGACATACCATATATATACAGTGACCCCCCCCGACCTACGATGGCCCCGACATACCATATATATACAGTGACCCCCCGACCTACGATGGCCCCGACATACCATATATATACAGTGACCCCCGACCTACGATGGCCCCGACATACCATATATATACAGTGACCCCCCCGACCTACGATGGCCCCAACATACCATATATATACAGTGACCCCCCGACCTACGATGGCCCCGACATACCATATATATACAGTGACCCCCCGTCCTACGATGGCCCCGACATACCATATATATACAGTGACCCCACCCCCTCGACCTACGATGGCCCCAACATACCATATATATACAGTGACCCCCCGACATACCATATATATACAGTGACCCCCCGACCTACGATGGCCCCGACATACCATATATATACAGTGACCCCCCCGACCTACGATGGCCCCAACATACCATATATATACAGTGACCCCCCGACCTACGATGGCCCCGACATACCATATATATACAGTGACCCCCCGTCCTACGATGGCCCCGACATACCATATATATACAGTGACCCCACCCCCTCGACCTACGATGGCCCCAACATACCATATATATACAGTGACCCCCCGACATACCATATATATACAGTGACCCCCCGACCTACGATGGCCCCGACATACCATATATATACAGTGACCCCCCAACATACGACGGCCCGACATACCATATATATACAGTGACCCCCCGACATACGACAGCCCGACATACCATATATATACAGTGACCCCTCGACCTACCATGGCCCCGACATACGATCATTTCAACATGCGATGGCCTCTCAGAGGCAGCATCAACATACGATGCTTTTGTATGTTGGGGCCATTGCATAAATGGCTATCCCGCAGCGCAGACTGCTTCAGCTGCCCCCATAGCCGTTTACAGTGCCCCGTGTGGTCCGCTGACGATCACTTACCTGTCCTCGGGGCTCCGGCGCGCCTCTTTGGGCTCCCCTGCATCGTCAGCGCTCTCCATCGTCGTCATCACGTCACTGCGCACAACGTCCCGTCATCCAATAGGAGCGCCGTGCGTAACGATGTGATGGCGGCAATGGAGAGCGAGGATGCCGGGGAAGCAGGGGCCTTGCCGGAGCGTCGGGGACACCTCTGGGACGCAGCGACAGCGATGGAGGACGACATCCCGGGCAGCGGTGACGGTCTGGAGCGGCGGGGACAGGTGAGTACAACTTCCTCTATCATTCCCATCGTATGTTGAGGTAACACTGTATACCCAAAGATAACCCTCAGCGGTTCAACACACTCCGCCGGCGCGAGAACTATTGGTTATACAAACTAAAAACTCTGGTTCCGTCCGGCCTTAATGAACTCATTGAGTGCTCATTGTGATCCCTGTCTATTTATTGATTATTTATGTACTAACTATTTATCTTTTTTATCTATGTTATATAATATGTTATATTAACTCTGTTTTTATATATCCATATACTACTGCTCAAGGTTTTAAATACCCCTGATACACAATTTTATCTCTTTTTATATGATTATTATGAGTATATTTTTACAGTGATGTTCCTTTCTTTTAGTCCACCTTTATATATGGTTTTTATACTTGTATGTATTTTTATGGTTTTTACTGTAGATGTGTGAGGTTATGTAATCCGAGGTTGTCTCATCTTTATATTACCTAATATATGTCCATAGGTCATGTAATCCGAGGTTGTCTCATCTTTATATTACCTAATATATGTCCATAGGTCATGTAATCCGAGGTTGTCTCATCTTTATATTACCTAATATATGTCCATAGGTCATGTAATCCGAGGCTGTCTCATCTTTATTTCACCTAATATATGTCCATAGGTCATGTAATCCGAGGTTGTCTCATCTTTATTTCACCTAATATATGTCCATAGGTCATGTAATCCGAGGTTGTCTCATCTTTATTTCACCTGCTATAAATTTGGTGACCATACATATCTCTACCTAGTATATGTCCATATGAGCTGGGCCTCATTCTCCATGCCCATGGAGTGGTCCTGGTCCATATGGTGATATGGGTTGTGTATGATTGCCTTATATACATGGTTCACCTATACCACGTATGCTCACAAAGCCGCTCCTATGAATGCCGGCATACTCATTCACATCTGCATACTGTACACTCTCCATTCAGCCTTATGAAAGTACATGTATTAATGTTATAGGAAAGTACAGTGACCCCCCCGACCTACAATGGCCCCGACATACGATCATTTCAACATGTTATAGGAGCTCCCTATAACCCGGGAGTTGTCACTAATCCCACCCACTGCATCGCGGAGTTCTAGCATCACGCTGCGATGCAGGAGCACGGACCGCACTGTTTACATGGCGATCCGTCCTGACTGCTCATTGGCTATGCCCAGTCATGTGAGTCCTGCGCATAGCAACGCGTCCCTGACGACCAGGCGCCGGGACGCATGCCTACACGTCCCACCTACACATAATCGGAGGTCCCTTTATGTGAATAAAGAGGAGTCATTTTGATTTTCTGTACGTCTGTGTGATGAAATGCAGTACCTGTAAACAAAAATTAATGCATCCTTACATTATGCTATTATTATCATTGTACAAAAAAGTTTACCTGTGTGATGTCATCTAGCCACGCCCCCTTATCTGCACTTTGGCGTTTTTTTGTGTATTTATATGTTTTTTCATCCCTACTTTGAGTATCCTGATCTGAGGAAGGGAGGGTACCTCCCGAAACGCGTCATCTCATGTTTGTTATTTTATATTACTAATAAAAGTGGTTCCACCGTGAACCTTAAAAATATCTCTCTGTCCATCCTCATCATTTGGAGGGAGCCGCAGCGCCATCGCTTTAGGGTTTTCTTCTCGAAGTCTCTCCTAATTAGTCTTGTAGCTTTGCACAGAACTCCACTCACTGTCCTATCCCGGGGGAAAGAGAGCTGTTGCTTGCTTGGCAACCAGGAACTAAGAGAGAGATGATTGGGTAACAGCGTCCTTATATCTGAAGAGGCAGGCTCAAAGCTTATTGGTTCCCCAAACCTGTCAGTCCTATTACAAAGGATTGTGGTACATCACATGACTAAATCACATGACCTGAAAGGTCCTTAACTTTAGCGTAACACATTTACTATAGATCACATGACCTAAGTGTTAACACGAGTAGGGTTAATAGGTGCTGACAAGGTGTTGTTTGCTAGGTTGCCAGGTTACACCCTGCTGTCTGAGTGGCTGGCTACTGATTGACCACATGTGCATCTCCCTATATTACCAGGCATCAGTCACTGGGAAGATGCCTGTGAAAGCAGTCATTACCCGAGTAGCTAGCATTCCCTTATTTTCTGGTATACCCGGCAACTTGACTTCTGGCTTCTTATCTGACTTCTCTTTTGTTATAGCGATTCGGCTCCTCTTCCCACTCCTGACTCGGTTTGACTGACATGGACTTTTTGTGTGTATGTTTAGTTTGTCTTTGTTAGTGGCTTTTTTCCCTGTTGCTCCTGACTACTTACAGGATTGTATTTTATTGTGTTGACATTTTACTCCCCTCACTTATTTAGGAAGGGATTGTCGACCAGTTGCCGGACTATCATTTAGGATAGGCGGACAAGTAGGCAGGGACAGGGGCGCGGGTGAGCGTAGCGAGCACTCCTTCCCTGCCCATACGTGACACTAAGGTCCTGTAAGTAACCTTTATATTATTAGATATTCTAAATATATGCAATAAATTACATTTTTATGAGGCCACTGAGGGTTATCCCACTAAGAGAATCCTAACAGCACGGAGGAACTCTGACTATAGGGAGTTACGACACAAGGTACAGGACCATGTCCAGTACCGGGACACCACATACCCCCTTACTTGAGATAAGCTGACCTCGACGACCGTATCCTGAGACAGAGGGACGAAGTGCTGGGAGTTCTTAAACAGTCCTGGGCATACTCATAATGTCCATTTGATCAGGCTGTAGGAACATATAACATAAGAGTCCTTGCGCATGATGAATGTCCCTGGAAGCTCCACACATAAAATATATTATTATTTATATATATATATATATATATATATATATATATATATATACTAACAAGATTATATTACATTAACTTTAATGTACAGACAAAAGGTATTAGTGAACTCACGAACAGGATTGTATTGTCCATGAATGCTTGAACAGAATGACATTACTCTGGCTAGTATTATGCATGAGATACACTCTATTATTTATTTACCTTTTAATGACTATTTTTTCTGTTTTGACTGACTAAATTAGAAGTATGTATACTGAGTTGAGGGTTACTACATACTGGAGCATTAGAAATCTCACTTTACATTTTATTTATGCCATGTTAGATTACCTGTTACGTACACTGGTGATGTTCTGGCTTGCCTGGGGCTGTCTGACCAATACCTGGCTACTAGGGTCTATTGGCTACACGCTCTTATCCCTAGAACTCTTTCTAGATAACTCTTTCTGAGGTTACCTTAGTGGATACGTGCTTCACACATAGGCTTACTGGAGCGCCTTCTGGCCAGGAAGAGCATCCTGAACACGTAGGAAAGAACAGAGAACAAGTTAGTGTACAAACAGTGGTATAGAACTGAGTAATGACATGTTACAGTCCCTAAAGCTTTTGTGTTAAGTTTTTTGAAGTGTGAGATATTTGTTTTGTGTACTGAAATTAGCATGAGGTAAGTACACTGAAGTGGTTATGGTATACACTATGGCCCTCATTTACAAAGACTGGAGTGTCGGTTAGGTTTTTTTTTTTCAGTGTACTCGACTTTTTTTTTCCCTTGTGATTTACTAATCTGTCGCCCAATTTCCCTTTTTTTCTATCGCAGGGTTTTTTCTGTCGCACAAAATGTATTCTGTGCGACAGAAAAAAGTCTCTGCAAATTCTGACTACATTAGTGCTTGTACTACTACCCCCATCATTGAACAGGGTCTTTTCCATGTTGGGGGTAGTAATAGAGGGGCTGAGGGATTGATCGCAGCGGGTCTCACTTCTGAGACCCGATCCGATCAGATGTTATTAAGCAGGGGACGGGCGGCATGTTCCGATCCCCTGCAATGTACTGTAAACTTTCATTTTTAAATTCCCCACCAGGAGCCCTGAATGGCCGGGATCGAGGAGCCAATCAGGGCTCCTGGCAGGGTTTTAATATAGAAGCGCTGTGGTGGGCAAAGATGTATAGAATCGCTGGGGGGTATATATCTGGCCCCTCCAGCGTTTCTATTTATATTTCCCCCTGCTGCGCTATATCAAACTTAGTGGCCGCTGTGCTTGAATAAATGTACTGCCCCCCCCCCCAGCGCTATTATATATCTATACTGACCCCTGCTGCGCATATACTGCCCCCGCTGCGCATATTTATATATATACTGCCCCCCCCAGCGCTATTATATATCTATACTGACCCCCGCTGCGCATATACTGCCCCCGCTGCGCATATTTATATATATACTGCCCCCCCAGCGCTATTATATATCTATACTGACCCCCGATGCGCATATACTGCCCCCGCTGCGCATATTTATATATATACTGCCCCCCAGCCCTATTATATATCTATACTGACCCCTGCTGCGCATATACTGCCCCCGCTGCGCATATTTATATATATACTGCCCCCCCCAGCGCTATTATATATCTATACTGACCCCCGCTGCGCATATACTGCCCCCGCTGCGCATATTTATATATATACTGCCCCCCCAGCGCTATTATATATCTATACTGACCCCCGATGCGCATATACTGCCCCCGCTGCGCATATTTATATATATACTGCCCCCCAGCTCTATTATATATCTATACTGACCCCCGCTGCGCATATACTGCCCCCGCTGCGCATAGTTATATATATACTGCCTAGCCCAAGCTGCGCATATTAATCTTCGTCTTCTCCCTCCCCTGGCTGCCAATGAATGAAAACTCTATTAGCGGGGGAGCGGAGGGCTGCTGACTGCTCTCGCTGCTAAGAGATTGTCATTCATAGCGGGCAGCCGCTGCATATCATGCTGTGGGGGTCAGACATATGGATATATGTCTAACCCTCACATCATACATATACAAATGCCGGTGCAGTGCCGTGGATTGTAATTTGCCATAGATTGTGATGGAGTGACTCAGCAGTTTTCCCTGCTCGAGAGCTCCGCCTCCATTACATTCTATAGGCTGACACTCGCACACCACCCCCCAACCATTGGTTACTGCGGGGGCTGGGGGGGTGTGAGTGTCACATGACATATTTAATACTCACACATCGCAGCTCACAGCAGTCTCACTTGGGCTATCACATGGGGAGGATCTCTCCCTGTGATAGCCCGAAGCTGCACGGAGCTCTCATAGCCTCTGTGGCCCGTTTTATTGTCACCCGCCAGCGCGATCGATCGCCAGCGCTATCGGGATCCCTATGCCCGATAGCGCTGACAACTGCTTGCCTCGCCGCCCGCTGCTCTACTCCCCGTCCCCTGTTAACTCTCAGGGAACGGGGAACAGAAAGTAGAGCAGCGGGCGCAGCTAAAGTAGTGCTGCGCATGCGTGCGCAGCTAAAGTAGTACTGAGCATGCGCAGCACTACGCAAATAGCGTAGGTAGGTTGTAATTTAGCATAGTTTAGGCACCACAACTCCCAGCATGGGAGTTGTAGTTTAGGACAACAACTCCCAGCATGCCCAGACAGTTAAAGGCTGTACAGGCATGCTGGGAGTTGTAGTTTAGCTTAGATTAGACAACAAAGGGACTACAACTCCTAGCATGCCCAGACAGCTAAAGGCTGCCAAGGCATGCTGGGAGTTGTAGTTTAGGACTACAACTCCCAGCATGCCCAAACAGCTAAAGGCTGCCCAGGCATGCTGGGAGTTGTAGTTTAGGACTTCAACACCCAGCATGCCCAGACAGCTAAAGGCTGCCCAGGCATGCTAGGAGTTGTAGTTTAGCTTAGATTAGACAGCGAAGGGACTACAACTCCCAGCATGCCCACACAGCTGAAGGCTGCCCAGGCATGCTGGGAGTTGTAGTTTTACACAGGTATAAAGTAGTTGGCGTAGTGTTAGCGAGATTTTAGCGTAGTTAGCGTAACGTTAGCTCAATTTTAGCGTAGCTTTAGTTTAGTGTTAGCGCGGTTTTACAGTTTTTAGCGTAGCATAGTGTTAGCGCAGTTGTAGCGTATTTAGCATAGCGTAGTGTTAGCGCAGTTGTAGCGTAGCTTAGTGTTAGCGCAGTTTTAGTGTATTTAACGTAGCTTAGTGTTAGCGCAGTTTTAGTGTATTTAGCGTAGCATAGTGTTAGCGCAGTTGTAGCGTATTTAGCATAGCGTAGTGTTAGCGCAGTTTTAGTGTATTTAACGTAGTGTTAGCACAGTTTTTGTGTATTTAGCATAGTGTAGTGTTAGCGCAGTTTTCGTGTATTTAGCATAGCGTAGTGTTAGCGCAGTTTTTGTGTATTTAGTGTAGTGTTAGCGCAGTTTTCGTGTATTTAGCATAGTGTAAACGCAGTTTTAGCGTATTTAGCGTAGCTTAGTTTTAGCGCAGTTTTAATGTATTTAGTGTAGCGTAGCATTAGCACAGTTTTAGCGTATTTAGCGTAGCGTATTGTTAGCGTAGTCTTAGAGTAGTGAGCGCAGCGTAGTCTTAGAGTAGTTAGCGTAGTGTAGTGTTAATCCAGTTCTAGCATAGTTGGCGTAGTTGTACACGGGTGTAGTGCAGCTAACTTAGTTTTACAGGCAGATGAAGTGTAGTTTAGAAAGTTTAGCGTGGGGTGTAGCTTAGCTTAGTCATAAAGTGAAGGGGCTACAACTCCCAGCATGCCCAGAGAGCCAAAGGCCGTCCGGGCAGGATGGAAGTTGTAGTTTTGCAAAAGTAGCAGAGGCAGTTGCGCTCTGCTACGTTAATGCAGTATACAGCCACCTGTATAGATGGCTGGATACGGTGATCACAAGGCCACTTACCCACCTCTGTTCCTGCTCCGTCACTGGACTATTAGCAATGCAGGAAGATGACGGAGCTGGAATGGGGGTGGTAAGTTAGGCTCTCCAGGTACTAACCCATTTTTTTTGTGTTTGTCTTCTTGTATCAGATACGTGAATGCGGAGGACTACATCGGAATCGGTGGACTACAACGATGACCTGCATTTTTTTCTTTTCTTTTAATAAAATGGTTAACGAGGGCTGTGGGGGAGTGTTTTTCCTAATAAAAATGTTTTAACTTGTGTGTGCTTTTTTTCTTTGTTATTACTTTACAGGCTTAGTAGTGGAAGCCGTCTTGTAGACGGAGTCCATTACTAAGTCGGGGCTTAGCGTTAGCAACAAAAACAGCTAGCGCTAACCCCGAATTATTACCCCGGTACCCAACGCCACAGGGGTACAGGGAAGAGCCGATACCAACAGGCTCAGAGCGCCAAATATGGCGCTCTTGGGCCTAGGCGGTAACAGGCTGGCGTTATTTAGGCTGGGGAGGGCCAGTAACAATGGTCCCCGCCCACCCTGGTAACGTCAGGCTGTTGCTGTTTGGTTGGTATTTGGCTGAAAATGAAAAGACGTGTGGTTCCCCGTCTTTTCATTTTCAGCCAAATACCAACCAAACAGCAACAGCCTGACGTTACCAGGGTGGGCGGGGACCATTGTTACTGGCCCTCCCCAGCCTAAATAACGCCAGCCTGTTACCACCTAGGCCCAAGAGCGCCATATTTGGCGCTCTGAGCCTGTTGGTATCGGCTCTTCCCTGTACCCCTGTGGCATTGGGTACCAGGGTAATAATTCAGGGTTAGCGCTAGCTGTTTTTGGGGCTACAAGACGGCTTC
Organism: Hyla sarda; assembly: GCF_029499605.1. NCBI lineage: Eukaryota > Metazoa > Chordata > Amphibia > Anura > Hylidae > Hyla > Hyla sarda. The sequence continues at coordinate 118,311 of NW_026610998.1, forward strand.
CACTACTAAGCCTGTAAAGTAATAACAAAGAAAAAAAGCACACACAAGTTAAAACATTTTTATTAGGAAAAACACTCCCCCACAGCCCTCGTTAACCATTTTATTAAAAGAAAAGAAAAAAATGCAGGTCATCGTTGTAGTCCACCGATTCCGATGTAGTCCTCCGCATTCACGTATCTGAAACGAGAAAACAAACACAAAAAAAATGGGTTAGTACCTGGAGAGCCTAACTTACCACCCCCATTCCAGCTCCGTCATCTTCCTGCATTGCTAATAGTCCAGTGACGGAGCAGGAACAGAGGTGGGTAAGTGGCCTTGTGATCACCGTATCCAGCCATCTATACAGAGGGCTGAATACTACATTAATGTAGCAGAGCGCAACTGCCTCTGCTACTTTTGCAAAACTACAACTTTCATCCTGCCTGGACAGCCTTTGGCTCTCTGGGCATGCTGGGAGTTGTAGCCCCATCACTTTATGACTAAGCTAAGCTACACCCCACGCTAAACTTTCTAAACTACACTTCATCTGCCTGTAAAACTAAGTTAGCTGCACTACACCCGTGTACAACTACGCCAACTATGCTAGAACTGGACTAACACTACACTACGCTAACTACTCTAAGACTACGCTGCGCTCACTACTCTAAGACTACGCTAACAATACGCTACGCTAAATACGCTAAAACTGTGCTAATGCTACGCTACACTAAATACATTAAAACTGCGCTAAAACTAAGCTACGCTAAATACGCTAAAACTGCGTTTACACTATGCTAAATACACGAAAACTGCGCTAACACTACACTAAATACACAAAAACTGCGCTAACACTACGCTATGCTAAATACACGAAAACTGCGCTAACACTATGCTATGCTAAATACGCTACAACTGCGCTAACACTATGCTACGCTACAACTGCGCTAACACTACGCTATGCTAAATACGCTACAACTGCGCTAACACTAAGCTATGCTACAACTGCGCTAACACTACGCTATGCTAAATACGCTACAACTGCGCTAACACTAAGCTATGCTACAACTGCGCTAACACTACGCTATGCTAAATACGCTACAACTGCGCTAACACTAAGCTATGCTACAACTGCGCTAACACTACGCTATGCTAAATACGCTACAACTGCGCTAACACTAAGCTACGCTAAATACACTAACACTGCGCTAACACTAAGCTATGCTACAACTGCGCTAACACTACGCTATGCTAAATACGCTACAACTGCGCTAACACTATGCTACGCTAAAAACTGTAAAACCGCGCTAACACTAAATTAAAGCTACGCTAAAATTGAGCTAATGCTACGCTAACTGCGCTAAAATCGCGCTAACACTACGCTAACTACTTTATACCTGTGTAAAACTACAACTCCCAGCATGCCTGGGCAGCCTTCAGCTGTGTGGGCATGCTGGGAGTTGTAGTCCCTTCGCTGTCTAATCTAAGCTAAACTACAACTCCTAGCATGCCTGGGCAGCCTTTAGCTGTCTGGGCATGCTTGGTGTTGTGCTCCCTTCACTGCACTACAACTCTCAGCATACCCGGGCAGCCTTCAGCTGTCTGGGCATGCTGGGAGTTGTGGTCCCATCAGCTAAATTGCATCTCCCAGCATGCCTGGGCAGCCTTCAGCTGTGTGGGCATGCTGGGAGTTGTAGTCCCTTCGCTGTCTAATCTAAGCTAAACTACAACTCCCAGCATGCCTGGGCAGCCTTTAGCAGTCTGGGCATGCTGGGAGTTGTAGTTCTAAACTACAACTCCCAGCATGCCTTGGCAGCCTTTAGCTGTCTGGGCATGCTAGGAGTTGTAGTCCCTTCGCCGTCTAATCTAAGCTAAACTACAACTCCCAGCATGCCTGGACAGCCTTTAGCTGTCTGGGCATGCTGGGAGTTGTTGTCCTAAACTACAACTCCCATGCTGGGAGTTGTGGTGCCTAAACTATGCTAAATTACAACCTACCTACGCTATTTGCGTAGTGCTGCGCATGCGCAGTACTACTTTAGCTGCGCACGCATGCGCAGCACTACTTTAGCTGCGCCCGCTGCTCTACTTTCTGTTCCCCGTTCCCTGAGAGTTAACAGGGGACGGGGAGTAGAGCAGCGGGCGGCGAGGCAAGCAGTTGTCAGCGCTATCGGGCATAGGGATCCCGATAGCGCTGGCGATCGATCGCGCTGGCGGGTGACAATAAAACGGGCCACAGAGGCTATGAGAGCTCCGTGCAGCTTCGGGCTATCACAGGGAGAGATCCTCCCCATGTGATAGCCCAAGTGAGACTGCTGTGAGCTGCGATGTGTGAGTATTAAATATGTCACGTGACACTCACACCCCCCCAGCCCCCGCAGTAACCAATGGTTGGGGGGTGGTGTGCGAGTGTCAGCCTATAGAATGTAATGGAGGCGGAGCTCTCGAGCAGGGAAAACTGCTGAGTCACTCCATCACAATCTATGGCAAATTACAATCCACGGCACTGCACCAGCATTTGTATATGTATGATGTGAGGGTTAGACATATATCCATATGTCTGACCCCCACAGCATGATATGCAGCGGCTGCCCGCTATGAATGACAATCTCTTAGCAGCGAGAGCGGTCAGCAGCCCTCCGCTCCCCCGCTAATAGAGTTTTCATTCATTGGCAGCCAGGGGAGGGAGAAGACGAAGATTAATATGCGCAGCTTGGGCGAGGCAGTATATATATAAATATGCGCAGCGGGGGTCAGTATATGCGCAGCGGGGGTCAGTATAGATATATAATAGCGCTGGGGGGGCAGTATATATATAAATATGCGCAGCGGGGGCAGTATATGCGCAGCGGGGGTCAGTATAGATATATAATAGCGCTGGGGGGGCAGTACATTTATTCAAGAGCAGCGGCCACTAAGTTTGATATAGCGCAGCAGGGGGAAATATATATAGAAACGCTGGAGGGGCCAGATATATACCCCCCAGCGATTCTATACATCTTTGCCCACCACAGCGCTTCTATATTAAAACCCTGCCAGGAGCCCTGATTGGCTCCTCGATCCCGGCCATTCAGGGCTCCTGGTGGGGAATTTAAAAATGAATGTTTACAGTACATTGCAGGGGATCGGAACATGCCGCCCGTCCCCTGCTTAATAACATCTGATCGGATCGGGTCTTAGAAGTGAGACCCACTGCGATCAATCCCTCAGCCCCTCTACTACTACCTCCAACATGGAACAGACCCTGTTCCATGCTGGGGGTAGCAGGATTCACTCTGTTTTGAGTTTCTGTGAAGCAAAAATCACAGGTTTTCCGGAGGGCTTTTTCTCTTTTTGTCGGGAACACGCCCCTTTTGTCGGGAAAAACGCCCCTTTTGTAGTTTTTTTTTTTCACTCTGAATGATTTCGATTTTGTCGGGTTGTGCGCCAGATTATGGCGCAAATTCTGGCGCAGACAGAATTCTGGTGCAAAACCCGACAAAAAGTGTTGGGATCCTGTTAGTAAATGAGAGCCTATGTCTACATGAAACTATTAGGAAGTCAGTCTTGGTACCTGAGGGGTAGATTTCCTTATAAGGGGTGACATGAGTGTTACTCCCAGTGGAGCCGGGAGAGCCACCTATATACTGCTACTATAACACCCTTAAAATTTGATGTACAGGGGTACAGAGTTTGAGATCCCTGCACCAGAACCATTTACATTGGTTTTAACCTTTTGACACACATTTATTGAAGAACATAGAATTTACAGGTGCATTCACCTGGCGGAAGTGCAAATTAGCTACACAGGGAAACAATATATTACTTTAGAGTTATATACATGTAAACAGACGCACAAGGATCAGCAGTCCACCTGTGCTAGGAGTCCACTAAACACGGCTACTACCACTTAGCCGGGCACACGGTTACGAATCTCCATAGGCCAGGAACAAGCTTGGTGGTTACATTACAGAACTGGAACTGTCGTGGCATAGTCCTGCCAGGCACTTTCATTTTTACATGAATCCCTTTCTGACACGCCCCCCTCTCCTGATGGAACTCTTGTCCCGTTGAGATTCAGGACGAGATGAGGACCCCTTGACAGGGTTGATGGTCGTGTCCCATGCGACATTTGTAAGGGTGAATTGAGACACAGTGGGATTCACATTGACCATGAAGTTGATGGCCGCTGCTGTAGATGGCTGAGGTGCAATCGTTGGTGCCGGTTGATTCGGCCAAACCTCCTTTTGTAGGTGCCTGGTGGGCAGGCCAAACCTTCGGGCATTAAGTAGTCCTAGGCACAGTGGTTGGTGCCCGCAGTTTAGGCCAAACCTCCTCAGTAGGAGTGGGCCTGGGCACATTGGAGGGAACGAAGACATCCGGCTGATGCTGAAGAAATTCCTGGTCGCAGGACTCGGCGACTTGGCAATAGAAGGTGGCGAGGGGACAGTCTCCCTAAGAGAATCCAAACAGCACGGAGGAACTCTGACTATGGGGACTTACGACACAAGGTACAGGACCATGTCCAGTACCGGGACACTACACATTTTTGTCCCCACATGCAAACAAGGCACCCTCCCTATCCACCAGGCACTACTGTACCCTATCCTTCTGGACAATCAGCAGAGATTTCTGAGCTTTGGCCCACGCCCTCTCATTTTCAGGGGAAGGGTCCCTAACATACGCTGCCTCCAATACCCCGACCTCCTGCTGCAACCGAACCTCCATAGCTATCCTAACTTTCCTCTGGCCGGCTACCCCCTGCTATAAAGGCATCCCTAACCGTGGCTTTGTACTCATCCCATTGCACTAAAGGGTCAGGGAAAGAACCATTATGTTCCCAATATTCTGTATGGGCAACCCCCAGGGCTTCTACAACTGCCTCTGCCTGTAACCACTCGGGGTGCATACGCCAAATCCAGGAGGAAGGGGAGGGCCCCAAATGGAGAACTATCAGTATAGCAGAGTGGTCTGAGATCCCCCTAGTGGTATAGGAAAAATCTCTTACCGCTCGGAGAAGGTCCTCAGACGCCAAAGCAAGGTCAGTGCGAGAGAATGACCTGTGCGCTGCTGAGTAAAAGGAGAAGGAAGTCGTATCCGGATACTTCCACCTCCTTCACCTATGAAAACAACAGGATCAGGAGGTAAAGCCAACAATTTAGTAGTGATGAGTTCAAGGACAGAAACATTTAAAAGGAGGGGGGACATAGAAAGAGCCCAGAGAGCAGTGTAAAATCACAAACCTTCCAAAATGGTCACACACAGCCTGGGATACCTCCAGTGGCAGGGACTTGGTAACTAGGACAGAAACACCCCTAGCATAATTAGAATAAGATGCATGGTAACCCCGCGCTATCCGGGCCCTCTTAAAGGCCAGAATCTTCTGACCCGTAACATGAGTCTCCTGCAGGCAGATAACATGAGGAGACTGGCGTTTCACAAAATCGAGAAACAAGGCCCTTTTAAACTTAGAATTAAGCCCCCTAACATTCCAACTAATCACCTTCAGGGTCCCCATCTATATAGAAGAAGTAAGGTAACAGCAGGAGATGCCAGAGGAGGGTCAGGACAGAGAAGGGCAGAGCCCAAGGACCATACACACCACACACAACCAATGGCAAAAACATACAGGGCACAGACTGAACAGAGAAACACAAAAACAACACTAAACGGTACATAGTATCCACCTACGCCCTAACAGAGTGCAGATCTAGACCCCAAACTACAACTGGCACAGAGCGTCAAAAGAACGCCAAAAGAGACTAAACCACAAGGACAAATATGCCCTCCCGCCACCCCACCATAAACTAGTGATGGCCTGTAGCTAAATAACTACCCCCAGGAAACCTAAGCGATCAGGAACCTAAGGGCCCCTAAAGGAGACTACCTCCCTACCACTTAACTAAAGACAAGCATGGGGAACAGTCTCCAGCAGGGATTATCAGGAAAGTTCAATCCGGAGGGTGTACCGGAGGGGCCGCATCCACCCAGTGAAGCGCTTTGGTCGGGGAAGTGAAGAACTTGGCCGTCGCTCCATCAACAACTCTCAAGCAGGCCGGGTACAACATGGAGTAGCGGTAGCCCTTGGCGCTTAGCTTCGCCCGAACCTCCGTAAAATGCACCCGCTGCTTGCGAAGTTCCACTGAAAAGTCTGGATAAAAGGACACTCTACTGCTGTCACAGATGACCTCTCCCTTAATATGCACAGCCCTAAGAATAGCGTCTCTGAAGTGTAGCAACTTGGCAAGGAAGGGACGAGAAGGGCCGCCAGGAGGAGGAGGCCTTGCCGGAACACAATGAGCACGCTCAACCGAGAAATATGGAGAGAAGGTGTCCAAGGGGAGTATCTCCTTCAGCCACCTTTTCGAGGAACAACACGGGATCAGTCCCTTCAACCTTTTCAGGAAGACCCACCAGCCGGATGTTGTTACGCATCAGGCGGTTCTCCATGTCATCCATGCGATTCAGGACCCGCTGACCTACCGCTGCAGAGAATCTACTCGATCCGGCAAGGGGTTCAGGGTGTCCTCCACTGCAGAGACCCAACGCTCCACCTCTTCAGTGCGCTTTCGGATTTTCTGGGTCTCCTGGTGCAGGATAACAAATTCCTGGCGCAGTTCGTCGACTTTGGTCACCATAATAGATTGGTGTTACGCCTAGCGCTCCGGGCCCCCGCTCCTCCCCGGAGCGCTCACGGCGTCTTTCTCCCTGCAGCTCCCCGGTCAGTCCCGCTGACCGGGAGCGCTGCTCTGTCATGGCCGTTGGGGATGCGATTCGCACAGCGGGACGCGCCCGCTCGCGAATCGCATCCCAGGTCACTTACCCGTTCCCGTCCCCTGCTGTCATGTGCTGGCGCGCGCGGCTCCGCTCTCTAGGGCGCGCGCGCGCCAGCTCCCTGAGACTTAAAGGGCCAGTGCACCAATGATTGGTGCCTGGCCCAATTAGCTTAATTGGCTCCCACCTGCTCCCTGGCTATATCTGACCTCCTCCCATGCACTCCCTTGCCGGATCTTGTTGCCCTTGTGCCTAGTGAAAGCGTTTTGTGTGTTTAAAGCCTGTGTACCAGAACTTCTGCTATCTCCCCTGACTACGAACCTTGCCGCCTGCCCCCGACCTTCTGCTACGTCCGACTTTGCTTCTGCCTACTCCCTTGTACCTCGCCTATCTTCAGCAGTCAGAGAGGTGAGCCGTTGCTAGTGGATACGACCTGGTCACTACCGCCGCAGCAAGACCATCCCGCTTTGCGGCGGGCTCTGGTGAAAACCTGTAGTGGCTTAGAACCGGTCCACTAGCGCGGTCCTCGCCATCCCTCTCTGGCACAGAGGATCCACTACCTGCCAGCCGGCATCGTGACAGTAGATCCGGCCATGGATCCCGCTGAAGTTCCTCTGCCAGTTGTCGCTGACCTCCCTACGCTGGTCGCCCAGCAAGCTCGTCAGATCGCCCAACAAGATCACCAGCTGTCGTACTTGACCACCATGACACAGCAACTCCAGTCACAACTACAGCAAGTACAGTCACAGCTACAGCAGCAACAACCATCTCCTCCGCCAGCTCCTGCACCCCTTCCGCAGCGAGTGGCCACTCCTAGCCTCCGCCTGTCCTTGCCGGACAAATTTAATGGGGACTCTAAGTTTTGCCGTGGCTTTCTTTCGCAATGTTCCCTGCACTTGGAGATGATGTCGGACCAGTTTCCTACTGAAAGGTCTAAGGTGGCTTTCGTAGTCAGCCTTCTGTCTGGAAAAGCCCTGTCATGGGCCACACCGCTCTGGGACCGCAATGACCCCGTCACTGCCTCTGTACACTCCTTCTTCTCGGAAATTCGAAGTGTCTTTGAGGAACCTGCCCGAGCCTCTTCTGCTGAGACTGCTCTGCTGAACCTGGTCCAGGGTAATTCCTCCGTTGGCGAGTACGCCATACAATTCCGTACTCTTGCTTCTGAACTATCCTGGAATAATGAGGCTCTCTGCGCGACCTTTAAAAAAGGCCTATCCAGCAACATTAAAGATGTTCTGGCCGCACGAGAAACTCCTGCTAATCTACATGAACTCATTCATCTAGCCACTCGCATTGACATGCGTTTTTCTGAGAGGCATCAAGAGCTCCGCCAGGAAAAAGACTTAGATCTCTGGACACCTCTCCCACAGTCTCCACTGCAATCTGCGCCTAGGCCTCCCGCCGAGGAGGCCATGCAAGTGGATCGGTCTCGCCTGACCCTGGAAGAGAGGAATCGCCGTAAGGAAGAGAATCTTTGTCTGTACTGTGCCAGTACTGAACATTTTTTGGTGGATTGCCCAATCCGTCCTCCACGTCTGGGAAACGCACGCTCGCACCCAGCTCTCGTGGGTGTGGCGTCTCTTGATGCTAAGTCGGCTTCTCCACGTCTCACGGTGCCTGTTCGGATTTCTACTTCAGCCAGCTCTCCCCTCTCAGCCGTGGCCTGCCTGGACTCTGGAGCTTCTGGGAATTTTATTCGGGAGTCCTTAGTGAATAAATTCCGCATTCCGGTGACCCGTCTTGTCAAGCCACTCCACATTTCCGCGGTCAACGGAGCCAGGTTGGATTGCACCGTGCGTTACCGCACGGAGCCCCTCCTAATGTGCATCGGACCTCATCACGAGGAAATTGTATTTTTTGTCCTTCCTAATTGCACTTCTGAAGTTCTCCTTGGACTACCCTGGCTTCAACACCATTCCCCAACCCTGGATTGGTCCACTGGGGAGATCAAGAGTTGGGGTCCCTCTTGTTCCAAGGACTGCCTTCAACCGGTTCCCAGTACTCCCTGCCGTGACCCTGTGGTTCCTCCTGTATCCGGTCCCCCTAAGGTCATTAAGGACTCTGCCTGCCACAGGAAATGCCTCTCCCCCCCTCCCAGTCCCATCAGGCAAGCCTCTGTGTCCCCTCATGGCCCTCGTCCTGGTGTCACACTGCCCCGTGCCAGGTCTCGCCCTCTGCCCTCTCTCCCCATTCCTCCTCCTGCTGTTCTGCCTGCCGTTGAGGAATCCCTCCATCCTTTCCCGGTGTCCTCATCCCAGGGGAGGCAGTTACCGGACAAAGGGAAGGGGAGACCTAAGGGGGGGTACTGTTACGCCTAGCGCTCCGGGCCCCCGCTCCTCCCCGGAGCGCTCACGGCGTCTTTCTCCCTGCAGCTCCCCGGTCAGTCCCGCTGACCGGGAGCGCTGCTCTGTCATGGCCGTTGGGGATGCGATTCGCACAGCGGGACGCGCCCGCTCGCGAATCGCATCCCAGGTCACTTACCCGTTCCCGTCCCCTGCTGTCATGTGCTGGCGCGCGCGGCTCCGCTCTCTAGGGCGCGCGCGCGCCAGCTCCCTGAGACTTAAAGGGCCAGTGCACCAATGATTGGTGCCTGGCCCAATTAGCTTAATTGGCTCCCACCTGCTCCCTGGCTATATCTGACCTCCTCCCATGCACTCCCTTGCCGGATCTTGTTGCCCTTGAGCCTAGTGAAAGCGTTTTGTGTGTTTAAAGCCTGTGTACCAGAACTTCTGCTATCTCCCCTGACTACGAACCTTGCCGCCTGCCCCCGACCTTCTGCTACGTCCGACTTTGCTTCTGCCTACTCCCTTGTACCTCGCCTATCTTCAGCAGTCAGAGAGGTGAGCCGTTGCTAGTGGATACGACCTGGTCACTACCGCCGCAGCAAGACCATCCCGCTTTGCGGCGGGCTCTGGTGAAAACCTGTAGTGGCTTAGAACCGGTCCACTAGCGCGGTCCTCGCCATCCCTCTCTGGCACAGAGGATCCACTACCTGCCAGCCGGCATCGTGACAATTGGCAGAAGGTGAAGGCAGTCATAAGCTCAGCAAATCGCTGATCCATAAGTGCAGCATCATAGACAGGCCGTGCAGGGGACAACTACTGCAGAGGAGTGCAGGGGACAACTGATGCGGACCCTTCAAGGATCAAGAACCGTGGGTCACCCCCAGAACAGTCCAGCGCTTTCACCGCTTGCTCCGAGACTCTGGAAGCAAGGGGTCTGAGCACTAGGGTTTCTTTGAGAAGGGCCAACAGAGCAAGAGGACCCATCATCAGAGGAGGCATCCTCATCAGAGGTTGGCCTAGAGGCCTTAACAGGTAACTTGGACCTCTTGTTCTTCTTATTACTCCTAGGGCCCCCCATAGCAGCCAGGGACACAGCAAGAGCAGGCAGAAAGTCACTAGCAACCCAGTTATGGAGCAGAGAAGACAGCAGCACAGCAGAGGTATCTGCAGAGCCTGCACTACAAGTCCCAGCAAGGCAATATATTCTCCACCAGGGTACTCAGTCTGGAGCAGCAGGCATCAGAGCAAGAGGCCCAGAAGGAGACGTCCAGGACACCCGCAGATCCCTTCAGGGTGCCAGCAATGACCCAGCAAGAGGTCCCAGGGAGCTGCAGAGGCTCAAGCAGCACCCACAGGTAGGACAGGCCACACTCACAGCGGGAGTCTCCACGGCAACCAGGCCCAGGAGGGAAGCCACGCCCACGAAGGCCTGTTATGGTGCTCCCCATCAAAGAGGCCCGAGACAGGAAGGAGCCCGGCACCGGAGGAATTCACCCACCGCCTGCAGACAGCATTCAGGACCAGGAGGAAGGCTCTTCACTGCCAGCAACCGTGCCGGAGCTGCTCGGCACCAGCACCAGCTTCCCGGCCGCAAGTGGATGCAGCCACCGGAACCCGGACAAGGACTAGCCCCAGATGTTCCACCGCTTCAGAGGAACCCAGCGAATGAAGACCAGCCACTCAAGATAAGGTAAGTCAGTGTTAAAGAGCAGGGATAGCGGGAGCCCTCAGCAAGTCCGTCCGCTCACTCTGGCATTCAGGCAATGCCCACCCCCATATTGTACGATTTCTAATTAATTAATTGGTAAATTCCTCCGTAAAATAAGTATTTGGTCAGTTTCTTGTATCCAAGCACAAGAACTCAAAGGCAGTCACATGTTTGAAAGTCTCCATGGACTATAGAAGTGCCACAGCTGTGATTACTGGAAGATAAATCTAGCTGAGGAGAACATAAGCGATAGGGAAGGGGGCAAGAGCCCATGGGAATAGTGATCTAGGTGCAAAATCAGTTGGGTAAGAGGTCCAAAGTGCTTGAAAGGGCCAGATTTGGACAGGTGTTGCAAAACATTTGCAAAAAGGGGTGAGGTACCATAGTCTGCCATGTCCAGTAAGTGAATCCATGGTAGGGATGGGAACGGTCAAACAATCATCTCCAGGCATACCCACAATTTAGTATGGGCGTGATGAAACCTGTCTAGAATTCGGGTAGCCGAGGCAGTCAGATAATGGGAGTAGGGGTTCGGGAAGGCAAGTCCCCTAGCAAGTTTATGTTAAGAGAGGGCATGTGCAGCTATTCTGTAATGGGAGTTGGACCACACAAACGGAGTGAAGAGGGTCATCAAGGAGTAGAGAATGGCACAAGAAAGGACCACCGGGAGCGATTGAAAAAGGTATAAGAGAGCGGCACAAGGTTCATTGGACGTAAATGTATGTCCTGGTACTTGTTTGCACCAGGACGTACCTAACGCACCAGGATGTACCTAACGCACTAGGATGTACCTAACACACCAGGATGTACCTAACGCACTAGAATGTACCTAACACACCAGGATGTACCTAACGCACCAGGACGTACCTAACCCACCAGGATGTACCTAACGCACCAGGATGTACCTAACGCACTAGGATGTACCTAACGCACCAGGATGTACCTAACGCACTAGGATGTACCTAACACACCAGGATGTACCTAACGCACCAGGATGTACCTAACCCACCAGGACGTACCTAACGCACATGAAGGAGCTGCACTCGCTTCATGCACGGCAGGTCCCAGCTGCTTTCCGCAGCCAGGGACCTGCCGGTAATGGTGGACTTCAGCAATCACGCTGAATCGCGAGATGGGCACAAGGTTCATCTTAACTCTTTAACAACATTGAACGTAAATGTACGTCCTGGTACTTAATGCACCAGGACGTACCTAACGCACTAGACAGTACCTAACGCAACAGACAGTACCTAACGCACCAGACAGGACCTAACGCACCAGGACGTACCTAACGCACCAGGACATACCTAACGCACCAGGACATACCTAACGTACCAGAAGGTACTTAACGCTGAAGTCCATCATCCCCACCCCTCCTAGGAGGAAATGATGATGATGGTTGCAGTCGGAGAGGATCAAAAGATGATGGTTGCAGTAGGAGCGGATGAGATGATGATGATGGTTGCAGTAGGAGCGGAGGAGATGATGATGATGATGGTTGCAGTAGGAGGGGAGATGATGATGATGGTTGCAGTAGGAGGGGAGATGATGATGGTTGCAGTAGGAGGAGAGGAGATGATGATGGTGGTTGCAGTAGGAGGGGAGGAGATGATGATGGTTGCAGTAGGAGGGGAGGAGATGATGGTGGTTGCAGTAGGAGGGGAGGAGATGATGATGGTGGTTGCAGTAGGAGGGGAGGAGATGATGATGGTTGCAGTAGGAGGGGAGGAGATGATGGTTGCAGTAGGAGGGGAGGAGATGATGATGGTTGCAGTAGGAGGGGAGGAGATGATGATGGTTGCAGTAGGAGGGGAGTAAATGATGATGGTTGCAGTAGGAGGGGAGGAGATGATGATGGTTGCAGTAGGAGGGGAGTAAATGATGATGGTTGCAGTAGGAGGGGAGGAGATGATGATGGTTGTAGTAGGAGGGGAGGAGATGATGGTGGTTGCAGTAGGAGGGGAGGAGATGATGATGGTTGCAGTAGGAGGGGAGGAGATGATGGTTGCAGTAGGAGGGGAGGAGATGATGATGGTTGCAGTAGGAGGGGAGGAGATGATGGTGGTTACAGTAGGAGGGGAGGAGATGATGATGGTTGCAGTAGGAGGGGAGGAGATGATGATGGTTGCAGTAGGAGGGGAGGAGATGATGATGATGGTTGCAGTAGGAGGGGAGGAGATGATGATGGTTGCAGTAGGAGGGGAGGAGATGATGATGGTTGCAGTAGGAGGGGAGGAGATGATGGTGGTTGCAGTAGGAGGGGAGGAGATGATGATGGTTGTAGTAGGAGGGGAGGAGATGATGATGGTTGCAGTAGGAGGGGAGGAGATGATGATGGTTGCAGTAGGAGGGGAGGAGATGATGGTGGTTGCAGTAGGAGGGGAGGAGATGATGGTGGTTGCAGTAGGAGGGAGGAGATGATGGTGGTTGCAGTAGGAGGGGAGGAGATGATGATGGTTGCAGTAGGAGGGGAGGAGATGATGATGGTTGCAGTAGGAGAGGAGGAGATGATGATGGTTGCAGTAGGAGAGGAGGAGATGATGATGGTTGCAGTAGGAGGGGAGGAGATGATGGTGGTTGCAGTCGGAGAGGAGGAGATGATGATGATGGTTGCAGTAGGAGGGGAGATGATGATGATGGTTGCAGTAGGAGGGGAGGAGATGATGGTGGTTGCAGTAGGAGGGGAGGAGATGATGATGGTTGCAGTAGGAGGGGAGGAGATGATGGTGGTTGCAGTAGGAGGGGAGGAGATGATGATGGTTGCAGTAGGAAGGGAGGAGATGATGATGGTTGCAGTAGGAGGGGAGGAGATGATGGTTGCAGTAGGAGGGGAGGAGATGATGATGGTGGTTGCAGTAGGAGGGGAGGAGATGATGATGGTTGCAGTAGGAGGGGAGGAGATGATGATGATGGTTGCAGTAGGAGGGGAGGAGATGATGGTTGCAGTAGGAGGGGAGGGGATGATGATGATGGTTGCAGTAGGAGGGGAGGAGATGATGGTGGTTGCAGTAGGAGGGGAGGAGATGATGGTGGTTGCAGTAGGAGGGGAGGAGATGATGATGGTTGCAGTAGGAGGGGAGGAGATGATGATGGTTGCAGTAGGAGGGGAGTAGATGATGATGGTTGCAGTAGGAGGGGAGGAGATGATGATGGTTGCAGTAGGAGGGGAGGAGATGATGATGGTTGCAGTAGGAGGGGAGGAGATGATGATGGTTGCAGTAGGAGGGGAGGAGATGATGGTGGTTGCAGTAGGAGGGGAGGAGATGATGATGGTTGCAGTAGGAGGGGAGGAGGATGATGATGATGGTTGCAGTAGGAGGGGAGGAGATGATGGTGGTTGCAGTAGGAGGGGAGGAGATTATGATGGTTGAAGTAGAAGGGGAGGAGATGATGATGGTTGCAGTAGGAGGGGAGGAGATGATGATGATGGTGGTTGCAGTAGGAGGGGAGGAGATGATGGTGGTTGCAGTAGGAGGGGAGGAGATGATGGTGGTTGCAGTAGGAGGGGAGGAGATGATGATGGTTGCAGTAGGAGGGGAGGAGATGATCATGGTTGCAGTAGGAGGGGAGGAGATGATGGTGGTTGCAGTAGGAGGGGAGGAGATGATGATGGTTGCAGTAGGAGGGGAGGAGATGATGGTGGTTGAAGTCGGAGAGGAGGAGATGATGATGGTTGCAGTAGGAGGGGAGGAGATGATGGTGGTTGCAGTAGGAGGAGTGGAGATGATGATGGTTGCAGTAGGACGGGAGGAGATGATTGTGGTTGCAGTAGGAGGGGAGGAGATGATGATGATGGTTGCAGTAGGAGGGGAGGAGATGATGATGGTTGCAGTAGGAGGGGAGGAGATGATGATGGTTGCAGTAGGAGGGGAGGAGATGATGATGGTTGCAGTAGGAGGGGAGGAGATGATGGTGGTTGCAGTAGGAGGGAAGGAGATGATGATGGTTGCAGTAGGAGGGGAGGAGATGATGATGGTGGTTGCAGTAGGAGGGGAGGAGATGATGATGGTTGCAGTAGGAGGGGAGGAGATGATGATGGTGGTTGCAGTAGGAGGGGAGGAGATGATGATGGTTGCAGTAGGAGGGGAGATGATGATGATGGTTGCAGTAGGAGGGGAGGAGATGATGGTGGTTGCAGTAGGAGGGGAGATTATGATGGTTGCAGTAGGAGGGGAGGAGATGATGATGGTTGCAGTAGGAGGGGAGGAGATGATGATGGTTGCAGTAGGAGGGGAGGAGATGATGGTGGTTGCAGTAGGAGGGGAGGAGATGATGATGGTGGTTGCAGTAGGAGGGGAGGAGATGATGGTGGTTGCAGTAGGAGGGGAGGAGATGATGATGGTTGCAGTAGGAGGGGAGGAGATGATGGTGGTTGCAGTAGGAGGGGAGATGATGATGATGGTTGCAGTAGGAGGGGAGGAGATGATGGTGGTTGCAGTAGGAGGGGAAGAGATGGTGGTGGTTGCTGTAGGAGGGGAGGAGATGATGATGGTGGTTGCAGTAGGAGGGGAGGAGATGATGATGGTTGCAGTAGGAGGGGAGGAGATGATGGTGGTTGCAGTAGGAGGGGAGGAGATGATGATGGTTGCAGTAGGAGGGGAGGAGATGATGGTGGTTGCAGTAGGAGGGGAGGAGATGATGATGGTTGCAGTAGGAGAGGAGGAGATGATGTGTGGTTGCAGTAGGAGGAGGAGATGATGATGATGGTTGCAGTAGGAGGGGAGGATGATGATGATGGTTGCAGTAGGAGGGGAGGAGATGATGATGGTTGCAGTAGGAGGGGAGGAGATGATGATGGTTGCAGTAGGAGGGGAGGAGATGATGATGGTTGCAGTAGGAGGGGAGGAGATGATGATGGTTGCAGTAGGAGGGGAGGAGATGATGATGGTTGCAGTAGGAGGGGAGGAGATGATGAGTGGTTGCAGTAGGAGGGGAGGAGATGATGATGGTTGCAGTAGGAGGGGAGGAGATGATGATGGTTGCAGTAGGAGGGGAGGAGATGATGATGGTTGCAGTAGGAGGGGAGGAGATGATGATGGTTGCAGTAGGAGGGGAGGAGATGATGATGGTTGCAGTAGGAGGGGAGGAGATGATGATGGTTGCAGTAGGAGGGGAGGAGATGATGGTGGTTGCAGTAGGAGGGGAGGAGATGATGGTGGTTGCAGTAGGAAGGGAGGAGATGATGATGGTTGCAGTAGGAGGGGAGGAGATGATGATGGTTGCAGTAGGAGGGGAGGAGATGGTTGCAGTAGGAGGGGAGGAGATGATGATGGTTGCAGTAGGACGGGGAGGAGATGATGATGGTTGCAGTAGGAGGGGAGGAGATGATGATGGTTGCAGTAGGAGGAGATGATGATGGTTGCAGTAGGAGGGGAGGAGATGATGATGGTTGCAGTAGGAGGGGAGGAGATGATGGTGGTTGCAGTCGGAGAGGAGGAGATGATGATGGGTTGCAGTAGGAGGGGAGGAGATGATGATGGTTGCAGTAGGAGGGGAGGAGATGATGATGGTTGCAGTAGGAGGGGAGGAGATGATGGTGGTTGCAGTAGGAGGGAAGGAGATGATGGTTGCAGTAGGAGGGGAGGAGATGATGATGGTTGCAGTAGGAGGGGAGGAGATGATGGTGGTTGCAGTCGGAGAGGAGGAGATGATGATGGTTGCAGTAGGAGGGGAGGAGATGATGATGGTTGCAGTAGGAGGGGAGGAGATGATGATGGTTGCAGTAGGAGGGGAGGAGATGATGGTGGTTGCAGTAGGAGGGAAGGAGATGATGATGGTTGCAGTAGGAGGGGAGGAGATGATGATGGTGGTTGCAGTAGGAGGGGAGGAGATGATGATGGTTGCAGTAGGAGGGGAGGAGATGATGATGGTGGTTGCAGTAGGAGGGGAGAAGATGATGATGGTTGCAGTAGGAGGGGAGATGATGATTGATGGTTGCAGTAGGAGGGGAGGAGATGATGGTGGTTGCAGTAGGAGGGGAGATGATGATGGTTGCAGTAGGAGGGGAGGAGATGATGATGGTTGCAGTAGGAGGGGAGGAGATGATGATGGTTGCAGTAGGAGGGGAGGAGATGATGGTGGTTGCAGTAGGAGGGGAGGAGATGATGATGGTGGTTGCAGTAGGAGGGGAGGAGATGATGATGGTTGCAGTAGGAGGGGAGGAGATGATGGTGGTTGCAGTAGGAGGGGAGGAGATGATGATGGTGGTTGCAGTAGGAGGGAGGAGATGATGGTGGTTGCAGTAGGAGGGGAGGAGATGATGATGGTTGGCAGTAGGAGGGGAGGAGATGATGGTGAGTTGCAGTAGGAGGGGAGGAGATGATGATGGTGGTTGCAGTAGGAGGGGAGGAGATGATGGTGGTTGCAGTAGGAGGGGAGGAGATGATGATGGTTGACAGTAGGAGGGGAGGAGATGATGGTGGTTGCAGTAGGAGGGGAGAGATGATGATGATGTTGCAGTAGGAGGGGAGAGGAGATGATGGTGGTTGCAGTAGGAGGGGGAGGAGATGATGATGGTTGCAGTAGGAGGGGAGGAGATGATGATGGTTGCAGTAGGAGGGGAGGAGATGATGATGGTTGCAGTAGGAGGGGAGGAGATGATGATGGTTGCAGTAGGAGGGGAGGAGATGATGGTGGTTGCAGTCGGAGAGGAGGAGATGATGATGATGGTTGCAGTAGGAGGGGAGGAGATGATGGTGGTTGCAGTAGGAGGGGAGGAGATGATGGTTGCAGTAGGAGGGAGGAGGAGATGATGGTGGTTGCTGTAGGAGGGGGAGGAGATGATGATGGTTGCAGTAGGAGAGGAGGAGATGATGGTGGTTGCAGTAGGAGGGGAGGAGATGATGATGGTTGCAGTAGGAGGGGAGGAGATGATGGTGGTTGCAGTAGGAGGGGGAGGAGATGATGATGGTTGCAGTAGGAGGGGGAGGAGATGATGATGGTTGCAGTAGGAGGAGAGGAGATGATGATGATGGTTGCAGTAGGAGGGGAGGAGATGATGATGGTTGCAGTTAGGAGGGGAGGAGATGATGATGGTTGCAGTAGGAGGGGAGGAGATGATGATGGTTGCAGTAGGAGGGGAGGAGATGATGATGGTTGAAGTAGGAGGGGAGGAGAGATGATGATGGTTGCAGTAGGAGGGGAGGAGATGATGATGGTTGCAGTAGGAGGGAAGGTGATGATGATGGTTGCAGTAGGAGGGGAGGAGATGATGATGGTTGCAGTAGGAGGGGAGGAGATGATGATGGTTGCAGTAGGAGGGGAGGAGATGATGGTGGTTGCAGTAGGAGGGGAGGAGATGATGGTGGTTGCAGTAGGAAGGGGAGGAGATGATGATGGTTGCAGTAGGAGGGGAGGAGATGATGATGGTTGCAGTAGGAGGGGAGGAGATGATGATGGTTGCAGTAGGAGGGGAGGAGATGATGATGGTTGCAGTAGGAGGGGAGGAGATGATGATGGTTGCAGTAGGAGGGGAGGATGTGTGGTTGCAGTAGGAGGGGAGGAGATGATGGTGGTTGCAGTAGGAGGGGAGGAGATGATGATGGTTGCAGTAGGAGGGGAGATGTTGGTTGCAGTAGAAGGGAGGAGATGATGGTGGTTGCAGTAGGAGGGGAGGAGATGATGGTGGTTGCAGTAGGAGGGGAGGAGATGATGATGGTTGCAGTAGGAGGGGAGGAGATGATGATGATGGTTGCAGTAGGAGGGGAGGAGATGATGGTGGTTGCAGTAGGAGGGGAGGAGATGATGATGGTTGCAGTAGGAGGAGAGGAGATGATGATGGTTGCAGTAGGAGGGGAGGAGATGATGGTGGTTACAGTAGGAGGGGAGGAGATGATGATGGTTGCAGTAGGAGAGGAGGAGATGATGATGGTTGCAGTAGGAGGGGGGAGGAGATGATGATGATAGTTGCAGTAGGAGGGGAGGAGATGGTGGTTGCAGTAGGAGGAGAGATGATGATGGTTGCAGTAGGAGGGGGAGATGATGGTGGTTGCAGTAGGAGGGGGGGAGATGATGATGGTTGCAGTAGGAGGGGAGGAGATGATGATGGTTGCAGTAGGAGGTTACATGTTGGTTGCAGTAGGAGGGGAGGAGATGATGTCGGTGGCAGTAGGAGGGGAGGAGATGATGATGGTTGCAGTAGGAGGGGAGGAGATGATGATGGTTGCAGTAGGAGGGGAGGAGATGATGGTGGTTGCAGTAGGAGGGGAGGAGATGATGATGGTTGCAGTAGGAGGGGAGGAGATGATGATGGTTGCAGTAGGAGGGGAGGAGGGAGGAGATGATGATGGTTGCAGTAGGAGGGGAGAGATGATGTGGTTGCAGTAGGAGGGGGGGAGATGATGATGGTTGCAGTAGGAGGGGAGGAGATGATGATGGTTGCAGTAGGAGGGGGACATGTTGAGGTTGCAGTAGGAGGGGAGGAGATGATGGTGGTGCAGTAGGAGGGGAGGAGATGATGATGGTTGCAGTAGGAGGGGAGGAGATGATGATGGTTGCAGTAGGAGGGGAGGAGATGATGGTTGCAGTAGGAGGGGAGGAGATGATGATGGTTGCAGTAGGAGGGGAGGAGATGATGATGGTTGCAGTAGGAGGGGGGAGAGATGATGATGATGGTTGCAGTAGGAGGGGAGGAGATGATGATGTTGCAGTAGGAGGGGAGGAGATGATGATGGTTGCAGTAGGAGAGGGAGGATGATGGTGGTTGCAGTAGGAGGGGAGGAGATGATGATGGTTGCAGTAGGAGGGAGGAGATGATGGATGGTTGCAGTAGGAGGGAAGGAGATGATGATGGTTGCAGTAGGAGGGGAGGAGATGATGGTGGTTGCAGTAGGAGGGGGAGGAGATGATGATGATAGTTGCAGTAGGAGGGGAGGAGATGGTGGTTGCAGTAGGAGGAGAGATGATGATGGTTGCAGTAGGAGGGGGAGATGATGGTGGTTGCAGTAGGAGGGGGGGGAGATGATGATGGTTTGCAGTAGGTAGGGGAGGAGATGATGATGGTTGCAGTAGGTAGGGG